>NW_008609536.1:0-7334 GCF_000691845.1 Merops nubicus
GTCTGTCCAAATCTCACTGAATGGCCGTACGGCCTTCAGGGGTATCAGCCAAACCTCCCAGTTATGTGTCATCAGCAAACAAGGGGTAATAATCAGAGGGCTTCAACAGAGCAGCAATTTGCCTTTTAATATCTCTAACCAAAGACCCTGGGAGGCAGAAGACAGGGGCTTCAACAGAGCAGCAATTTGCCTTTTAATATCTCTAACCCAAGCCCCTGGGAGGCAGCAGACCTCCCTGTGGGATGGGTCTGGTCTACAAATGTTCCCCTCAGAAGAGAGCTGCCCACTACAATTACCCTCCTTTTTTTTCTTAATGGAGTAAGTCTTGACAGGCTGGGGTGAGTGACAAGCTGCATGCAACTCACCAGATTGATCCTCATTTCCAGCTCCGTTTGGCTGGCCATCAAGTTCCAAAGGCCCATACCTATTAGATAACAGTGGTTGAGAAGTGGAGCAGGGCCTAGGAGGTTTTTGTTTTCGTTTGCCCCCCCCAGGAGGGAACTCTTTCCAATCCCCCTTGTCCCTTATGTCCCCTCCTTCCACCTGATGACAGGAGGGGTGGGGTTCCACCACTTCATGAAGACCTTCTCCCTGCTGGCTTTGCCCCAGAGTGTGGCTCAACTGATCTCCCTCACTTCTACACGCTCTGTTCTGCCATAGTCATTCCTCCGTGCAGCTCTTACCCGTGGTGTGACCGTTATCGCTTTGGCCCGGGAGGAACCAATTCCTCTGTGCTGATTCTCCCACTTCCTGCTCTGGGTCCCCGCCCTGTGAGCTACAAAGAGTTAGGGCACCCCTGGTGCTCACACAGCCAAGCTCTGTGGGCAGCTGCCCTCCCAGAGGGGTCTAATTACTCGAAAAACAGTGGGGGAGGCCGGTTCCGCCCTCGCTTGATTGCCAGGGGAGGGGTGCGAGCACCCCGAGGGACCGCGGGCGTGTTCCCGCCTCGTTCAAAGCAGGCGCCGGAGCTCTCGGCTCCGCCCTCCGCCCGCGTCGCCTCAGCAGCAGCCCAGCAGCTCTCCGCCCCCGAGAGCCGGCTAGCCGCCTTCTTTCCTTCAAAAAGCCCCCAAAAAGCGCTCCTTGCCGGACCCTTTTGCCGTGAACTCCCTCCCCAGTGAGGGAACACCTACACTGGAGCTGGTCTCCTCGCCGAGGGACCGTTGGCGTGTTCCCGCCTCGTTCAAAGCAGTCGCTGGGGATCTGGGGGCCACACCCGTCGCCGCAGCCCAGCAGCTGTCAGCCCCTCAGAGTCGGCTAGCCGCCGCCTTTGCTCCAAAAAGCCCCCCAAAAACGCTCCTTGCCGGTCCCTTTTGCCGTGAATTCCCTCCCCTGTGAGGGTCTACCTACACTGGAGCTGGTCTCCACGCCAGAGAATGCGATTCGTTACCCCGAGCAGAAATATGCTGCTGCTGGATTACAAAGATGATCGGTGGTGATGGCACAGAAACAAATTTAACAGGACTCTCCACCGAGGAGAAAAAGAGGAAAAAAATAAAAGTTCTATTTTTGGATTTCCAACTCAGAGATAGGGGAACAGAACCACATCCAGGAGTAAGATTTGTATTAACTGAGAACTGAGACTTCCTAACCCCACCCCATGGGAAGCTGTCACAGCTCTGGGTTGCCTAAAAAATAATATATTGATATTTCTAAGTGACTTCTGAGCATAGCTGGGCCGACAGCTGCTTCACGCTGACGTTCAGCAGCCAACAAAACCCTCCTAAAACCAGGTGGCATTAACCAGTTTCAGCTTTGCTCACCACAGAGCTCTGACTTTTGGCTTTCAGCTTCAAAGTGCGTATTTCAAACGAAAGGACAAGAAATGAGACAATGAAAGGCACCCACAGGCCCCCCCACCAGGCTCGACACAACCTCGCCCAGGCCTGGGAAGAGGCAGAGCCCAGTCTGCAGAGTTTCTGCCCCCATGTCATGGGGAAGCTGCTGGATTTGGTCAGAATCTAGCTATATTTGGGGAGGGAGTTGGTAATTGATGTGTGCACATTCTTGCTTGCTCTGCAAAGACAATTATCGGGTTACAAAAAAAGGCACGAGAAGCACATTCCTCCTCCTCCTCCTCCTCTCCCTAAAAAGGTCCCTCCTTCCTCCCTGCCCAGAGCACCGCTCTCGCTGTCACTGAACCAGCTCCAAGTACACATTTTCAGCTTTCATCCAGCTGGCTTGGAAGCCTCTAGGATTAAAGATTTCTCTCTGTTTGCATAATTTCAGTGACTGGAATCTCATTGCTCGTTTCACTGATTCTCTTCATCCTCTATCTATATATAGTAAAGGGATGAAGTAATGTTACATATTGTTTTACTGCTGGAGGCAGACTGCTGTCCCTTAACTCAGCTTCCCAAAGGAAGGAGGTAAAACAGAAAATCTGGCAGGATTTGCTTGCTGGAAACAAGAGGGAGGTGAAACAGCCCTCACCCCACCTGGCTGGGTGTCACAGCAGGGGACACTGGAGCAAAGGCGGGCTCAGGGTTATTTAGCAAGTCAAAGAGCCAGGAACAAACCAGCCCAGCTACAAATCCTCTGCTCCACTTGTCAGGAAGAAATTCTGCTTTGCCTAGAAGGCGAGTTGTGTCAGAGTCCAGGACATGCCACAGATCAAGTCTTCACACTGACCCTGGGCATGTGGAGCAGGACAGAGGAACGTGACTCTTTGGTGAATATCCTGGTTATCATACTAAAAATCTATTTCAATAAATTAAATTCATACCTTGTTTAGTCCTTAACATGGCATTAAATTACTCCCCTGCCGTTGCCTGGCTGATTTTTTCATGTTTCAGCCATTAAATACCTCACCAACTCAACATGTCTTTGTGGAAGGCTTAAACTCCTGAAGATATTTTACAAAAATATAAAGTAAGGCGCAAAATCGCTCTATAAATTGCTCTCTACATGAATCCAGGACTGAACAGCTTCAGCAGTGTGGATTCTGCTCTGTTTACAATTTTAAGGAACTTACTCCTTTAGGCAAGTCACAAGGACCCTCTCAGCAGCTGGAAGGCTGGACCAAGGACACGGAGTGATGAGGGAAGGAAGACCAAGTGCATTCCCTGTGCCACCACATGGTCATGGACAGAGTGTTCGTTCTGTTCCCAACCCCTCTCAGAGGAGCTGCAGGGCTGGGACTATGGCAACACTGCTGACAAACATGCCAAGGAGGGAGGCTGAGGTGCCTGCAGATGGATTGTATCTCAGCACGCAGTGCCCCGAGACACTCACACAACCCTGGGCTGAGGCTGATGGCACCTCTGTCTCTGGCAACACCTTGTCAACACACCCAAGTGTTCCCAAACACAGGATTCAGCTCTGACTGGAGGGGGGGAAAGGCTCCCCTAGCTAGGATGGTTCTAGCTAAACTCCACAACAGCCAAATATCCACAGGGATTGGTCAGAGGAAGAGTCAGGAGCTAGAATGCTGTCAGGCACCAGAGGTGATCCTGAGCAGAGCCCGGGAGGGCTCTCCACTTCTCCCAGGGCCTCCATCAGAAGATGGCTCTGGAAGTAACAGTGTGGAAACCTCTCCCCCAGGACATCCCAGTCCCACCTGCACCTTCACCAAACGATGCTCTAGGAGCAGCACAGGGAATACTCGTGCCCCCCTCCCAGCAGGACAGCACAGACTGCAGGCACAGGGACACAGCCCCACGCTTGGCTTCCTCCCTGACAGAGATGAGCTGCCTCTCTTTTGAGAAGTCATTCTGACCTCGTTTTGCTGCCTGTGCAAACCCCAGTTCCCCTCCAGTCTGAGTTCTCCGTGTGCTCTGCCTGCCCAGCCACTGGAGAGGCAGAGGAGTTGGTGCCCTGCTGCTACAGCTCCCTGACCCTTCAGCACAACAGAGCAAAATCCACCCAGAGGCTGAAGAGCCTAAAGCACTCAGAGTTCACAGGTTTCAACTGTTCCCAAAGAAAAGCAAATTGTTTCTGGGATATCTGTTTGCATCTGTACGTGTATGGTGGTCACTGCTGGCTCTCCAACTCCTGTTTCCAGCATTTCGTTGACAGTGGAGAAGGCAAGAATGAATCCATCAAATTCCCAGGTGCTCCTGCTTGTGCCATTTTGCTGTAAGGTGCTGCTGGTCCAGACAGCAGCAGCACAAAAGCACTGATGGGAGAATGACACCTAAAATATTGATCTTTGTCTCTGTGAGAGACCCTGGTCTACCCAAAGCCTAACACAGAGCGTGCTTCCCACTCGCTGGTGACTCAAGTGAGAACACTCTGCAGCACACAAGCCACCCCTGGTGGAAGTCCTTTGCCCCTGCTGCCCTCCTGCTGTGGCAGCAGCAGCCCAGTAGCCAGGGTATTAGACCAGGATCAGTAGGAGAAAGTCAAATTGGAAAATCTGAACTGAGAAGGTCAGCTCTAGTCACAGCGTTGAAGGATAGAGATGAGTTGCTCTGAAGTGAATCTTCTTCCTATTTTCTTACACTCTTCTCAGAGTTTTTACACATATAGGCTATATTAAACATGCTGGTGATAGGTCAGTCTCTCTTTCAGGCACTATCATGGGTCATTTTACTCATAAAATGTCTTCTTCTACTAAAGAAAGTAATTTCTTTACTTGTAACATTTTCTTCTTGTGATTGCAGCCCCACCGATGTTACCTTGGACTCCCCTTATAACTGGAGGTTTCTTCTAGATCTCAAAGAGATTGATATATCAAAACCAAATTCAATTACAAAATATAATAATATCCTCTTCTTGGAAGTGAAACTGCCTCATACTGCAAACGGTGGCAGAATTTTTATTTTTAACAAGTCTTACTTAAAATCCATTTAAGTCCTAATCTAAGTTTTGGGCACGTTGTAAAGGCCTCAGTTGAAGATTTATTCCCTGAAAATTCCTTGTGGGCGAAGAGCTCTTAGTTGTCTTCTGCATGCTTCAGCATGAGGATGGCATTGTAGATCTTCAGGGCAGGGCCCAGCTTGATGTTGAGTATTTTGATGATGTCGCTCTGGTTCAGGAGCAGGAAGGCCACACCATCTATCTGCTACAGGTTGGAAACACAACGTAAGACAGAGATTACCATCCAGAGAGAGGCAGGATTCTCACCTCTGGTCGTTCAATTAAACAACTCTTTGCACTGAGGAATGAGAGTCTGAACACAGGCCTCAAGACTGAAACCTTTTATTTCTTCCTCATTCTGTCCCCCACCCCCAGTGAGCTCCCAGCCACGTTCCCTTGCCAAGGGTCTCTGACCTCATCTAGCAGCACTTTTTCTAGAAACAGAGAAGCCCAGGTGTGGGCAAGGCTTGTGGAGAGACCACGAGGAAGATGCTTGTTCATTAAGCTTTATATTCGCTGTAATTGCTCTCTCAAAAGCCAACAGCTGTCAAAAAATCCTACGGCCTATTCACAATCTGTGGCCAGAAATGAGATCAGGAAATCCAGAACACGAGTCTTCAGGAGGCAGTTATCCAAGAATTAATATATTACACTGATCTACAATGATTAGAAATGTAAAATCACCATTTCCCAGTGCATTCATTACACGCTGTCACTGCACAGACTCTTCAACCCTTTCTTAAGCTGTTCAGCGTAAAAAATTAAGGCCAAATGCCCTTTTTCTGCCTTTTTTTTTTGGGTCAGCTCTGCTATGAACCTTGCAGATGAAAAAAATTTCTGAGATGTGAACATCTGGCTACTCTCTCAACCAGGACATACTATGACCACAGCCAACAAGTCTCTGTTTAAAGGAGAAACAGGAGGCTCCTGTGAAATTGTTTTCAATGACACTAAAGGGGCTTGCTCAGCACATGGTAAAAAAGATCCTGTGTCATATAAACCAAGGCAGAGTAAAGACACGTTATCTGTCTGGGCTTCCACAAGCTCTCCTAATCCATTAGCAAGTAGATATTTGATCAGACTCAACATAAGCAAACAAAATTATATACTAGTGTGAAAATGCAGGATGCTCCAGGTAGCAGTGAGTGAAGTCACAGCATATTATTTTAAGAAAAGGTTAAAGATTTCCTTGGGTTTACAAGAGCATCCACAGAGACAATGTAGATATAATTAATATAAACCCCAAAATGCTGCAGGGAAGAAGCCAAAGATTAATGGACACAGACAAACTGTGTGTGGCTCCCTAAGTAATCCCATTAAAGTCCATTTACAGCATCTCATCCTCCTGCTCCATGTTCACCAGCACAGCAGACACTCAAATCACCCAGAATAACAATTCCTCCCTTTCTGTAGTCTTCCTAACTAGGACTTTTCTGGATGGCAACCACTTGTGGAAGAGGATATATTGAATAAAACTGGACAAACATAATTAAAGCAAAGAGCTGGGAGAGCCAGGAGATTTGGTCTCCCCTTCTCTAACCACACAAGGGACTATTAGGAAGTTACTCAAGCTCCCAGTATGTACACTGGAAATGACAGCAGAGCTCCCAGTTCAAAGATTGCCACACAACATCCCCAAATATTCTCTGCAAGCTGCCTAGAGTCAACACAACTGCAATGAACGTGTTCAAAATATCTTGGAACAAATGAACTGCTCCATAAATTAAATAAGACAGAGTGAAGAGCAGCAGAAAACTGCTGGAAAACAGTCCTGCATTTCAAAACAATTTTGCATCCAGTATTATTACTATGCCTCATTTTCACTGCACTGCCTCAAAAGATGCTTGTTTTAAAGAGACCTTCCTTGAACTGGACTTAGAAACAAGCCTGTGCTTCAGTATTCCTTTCTTTGCTCCATCTTATTTGGATGGTTTTTAAAATTCTGTGCACAGTTTGTTCTCTCCGTTCCCAATGTAAGCAACAACTTATCCTGCTCCCCCCCTCGCCGAGAGAAGTCTGCAAGGGATTTATTTATCCTAAACAGCAAGTACTCAGAGGCCTGATTACAGCTAATGGACAACGTGAGTGGAGTTCAGCAGGCCCATCACTCACACCTAAATTCTGGCCAAAGCCAAACTGCTACAAGGGTTTTAAAAGCAACAATTTGAGTTGAGCATAAACCTGAAGAACAATGCAAGCCCCTCTAGCCTGGCCTGGGGAATCATACCCTGAGGCTGTAGAAAGTCAGGTATTCAAACAGACTCACAGAATTATTTAGGTTGGAAAAGACCTTTGAGTCCAATCAAGGGAAGGTTCCCCTCAGCCCACGGGATTTAGGCAGAGATTCACAGAATGTTAGGGGCTGGAAGGGATCTCAAAAGATCATCTAGTCCAACCCCCCTGCCAGAGCAGGATCACCCAGAGTACATCAGCCAAGCCTTGAAAGTCTCCAGAGCTGGGGACTCCACCACCCCCTGGGCAGCCCGTCCCAGGGCTCTGTTACTCCCACCACAAAGAAGTTCTTCCTTATCTTCAGG
>NW_008609536.1:7608-36059 GCF_000691845.1 Merops nubicus
TCACCAGGGCAGAGCAGAGGGGGAGGATGACTTCCCTCCACCTGTAGGCCACATTCCTCTTAATGCACCCCAGGATGTCACTGGCCTCCTTGGCTGCCAGAGCACACTGCTGGCTCGTGGTCACCCTGCTGTCAACCAGGACTCCCAGGTCCTTCTCCCCAAACTGCTCTCCAACAGATCAGCCCCCAGCCTGTGCTGATGCACGGGGTTGTTCCTCCCCTGGAAGGGGAAGGAACAGTTCCTGGGAAGCCCTAGGACTGGCAGCCCCACCAGGAGGAGCAGGCATATGTGCTCATCAGAGGGAGCAGACGATCCATCACTGCCCCATTCCAAGAGGACATCTTTAGGGCTGCACAGGAGTCCAAGGCAGGATGTGGAGCATACGCTCGGGGAGATGTAAAGCAGCAGAATGCAATTAGCCACGCTGGAATTCAGCTCCACGCTGAAGCTGCCTCCTAAATGCCACAGGCTCTCTAATGACAAGTGTGCTCATGTCTGTGCTCCAACTCCAGAGCGACAGCTCCAACCCCCCCCTCCAAAACCCCTCACTCACCTCATCCCTGAAAACAGAGGCTTGTTCCTTGCAGCCGGGTAAACGCTGGATGAAGTTTGCAACCTGGGGTGACAGTTGAGAAAAGAGAAACACAGGTGATTAAAATGGGAACACTGAGGGAAAAGGACTTATTCCTGCCTGGATTCTGTAGGCAAGAATCTGTAAAACCTTAATACTTAGAACTCTCCCACTACTGAAGGATACGTATAAAAACCACTACTGGGCTGGTGCTGGGAGTGCTTTCTGGTTCCCTATAATATTTTCCATGTTAGCTCCTGACTATTTATCACTAAAAGTCCAGTTTCTCTACCATTCCAAAGGATCTTTATAAAATACCAACAATATTTTTACAGATTAGAAGCTGTGTGTGGCTGTGCAACTCCAAACCCACCCACGACTTCACTTTCTCTACACTATTGCTGGAAAATAGAATTAAGCAGGGAGAAGGATTGAGCCAGTTCCATGTGATGACATGCCTTTAAGAGACAAGATGAACCAACTGAATGAGCACTGCTGGCTCACCACCACACAGAAGGCAGAGGAGCTGGGAAGGAAAGGAGTCTGGGGGTTGTTTAATCCCTGGTGGGCGCACAGGACTCAGGGAACCAACAGGATGAAACAAGTAAAAGTTAATTTTTCATTCCACATGAGGGAAAACCTTTCTAAGCAGGGAATCTGTTAACATTTGGAATAATCTCCCCGGAGAGATGCAAGCAGCCCTTGGATTACATTATGTAACAGCCAGTAGCACGAGGAGCAGTCCTGAAGCAGTGGAGGATAACTTAATATGTATTGTCTTCTCCAGCTGTAGCTCCCCTGCTTCAGACAAGATTTGTATATCGAGGCGTAATCAGACCAAACATCTCCTGCTAATTGGCTGCTCCCCTGCAGGAACAGCTCTGTTCCATGAGGCACATTTATCTGAGTTAGAGCAGATGTGACATTTCTTCCACCAACACAAACAAACAGTGAGGAGGGGTCACTGTCAAACACGAGCTTCCCTCGAATGCAGGACTGTCAGATGCTCTCCTAAGCCCTGTCACTGCATCTCCAGCTGATCCCACCACTTGAGTGATATTCCTGCTTCCCCCAGCCCCGACCACGCAGGCAGGGAGCTGTCAGAGTGCCCTCGGGTTCTCCTCCACCCTGGCAGGGGCTGATTTTTGGTGAGTGGCTCCGACTGCCGTTGGCTCCGTTACATAATCCCAGAGCAGAGCATCCCTCTCATGTTTTGCCCTTATCTTCTCCTAGCAGTGACAGCTCCATTGCAAAGGGAGCCCCTAAAACCCACTTCTCCATAGGACAGTTGCTCCAAATTTTCTGCTGCACAAGAGTAAACTCTGACTATAAACAAATAAAATATTTTCCTGTTGAATTCACTCACCTTGTGATAATTAGAACACAAATTAAAATCCTTCTGCAGTATCTGGTACCTTCCAGAATTTCAGAGACAGTTGGGCCCCTTAGGGCAAGACAACAAGGGCCCTTTAGTGTCTCTAATATCAAGAGGCTGGCAGAAACCTCTGGGGAATGACCTGAGCTTGCCTTGCTCCTGTGTCCTTCCCTGCACAACTGCTGCTGGCTATTGTCACCTACACCGAGTGACAGGCCTTTGATCTGTCCCAGAAGTCAAGCTACAGACACCCTGTGCCACAGGAGTGGCCTTTTAAACCAGCAGCACTCCTGGGGCTTTCTGGGAAATGGAGAAAAGAGAGGGAAGGAAGATGCAAGTGGAGAATACCTGGACAGGATGGAAACGGGGCAGAGAGGAACTTCATGAAGTTCAACCAGTGTAGGGTCCTGCCCCTGGGGAGGGATAACCCCCTGCACCAGGACAGGGGAGGGGTGACCTGCTGGGAAGCAGCTCCACAGAGAAGGACCTGGGAGTCCTGGGGGACAACCAGTTGTCCAGGAGCGAGCCATGGGCCCTCATGGCCAAGCAGGCCAATGGTCTCCTGGGGTGCATTCAGAAGAGTGTGGCCAGCAGGTTAAGGGAGGGTCTCCTGACCATCTCAGCTGCCCCAGTGAGGCCACCTCTGGAGTACTGGGTCCAGTTCTGGGCTCCCCAGGTCAAGAGAGACAAGGAGCTACTGGAGAGAGTCCAGGGGAGACTCTGGAGATGCTGAGGGGCTGGAGCATCTCTGTGCCAGGACAGGCTGAGAGCCCTGGGGCTGTTCAGCTGGAGAAGACTCAGAGGGGGTCTGATCAATCCTTAATGTGAGCTAAAGATCAGATGGATCAGAGGCTTTTGGAGCCTTCCTGCTGGTAACAAGCACAGTGCTCACAGAGCTGTGTGATGCAAGTGTCCCACACTACAACTGCAAACTGCTAACAGGGCTTGAAACAAGGCTTGCTGTAATTCTGAGAACACCTCAGAAAGTCCAGGCACCCCACAGAGAAGGTGCTGATGCAATCCCAGAGGCATGTACCACACTGAAACCCCACAGTACTGGCAAACCTCTCTGGTGAAGCTGGAATGGAGCCTCACCCTGCACCCCGTTCACACCAGCAGAACTGCCAACCCCCCTGAGCCTATGCAGGGAGGAACTGGGTTTAACTGGGATTTGGTAAGGCACGAGCAACTAGCCCAAGGACAGCCCCCCCCAAAGGTATTAGTATCTGATGCAGGATTAACTCATGACAATACAGCCCCAGCAGGTATTAATGTTCTGTGACTCAATACCCTCCAGGAGCTGTGCTCTGAAAACATGACAGGAAGCTTTCAATAAATAACAAAAGCTGCATTAAAGTAACTACTCTTGTTGACTGATCAGTGCTACCAAGAGTTTCTTAGCTCAAGGGCCCCTAAACTCTGCTGCTGCTGCTCTGCTACTTCAGCTGTTCTCAACCAACAGAGAATTAAAGCAACATTTTTTTTTTCCTTAATGTGGGTTTTATAAAATCAAAACAGTTCCTCAGTCTGAAACCAAAGGAGAATTTCACCCCCCCACTGCTCTTGTTTCAGATCAGCAGAATGGTCTCCTCTGTGCAGCAGGGTTCAAAGCACAAGCCAAAGGCAAATGTTTGCCCTGTAGGAAGATGTTGGGAGCTGGGCTGGACTCACTAACACACCAAGTCCTGCTGCTTTCATCTGCCAGACCTGTGGCTACACTTCCCTGCACACCCTGAACCTGCGAGTGCCTGTACACACACCAGACCAGCTCCTGGGGGAATCTGCAACCAGCAGCATCTGCCAAACCACATCCACCTGACTGAATTCAGGACAAACCCCATAATGACTCTGGCCAGTCCATTGTGGTGCTGTGACTGATCTTTTTCATGTGCCAGTCTCACCCCTATGGGCAGCTGAAACTCCCTGTGTCGATTCCAGCACAGAGCACGGTTGGGGTTTGGAATTGCTCTGTCCAGGGCCTGGTGTTCACACCCTGCACTCCCTGCTTACCTTCATCCATTATCAAACTAGCATCCCAGTTAAATTCACCCAACAGCTGCTTTAAAGGTCAACTGCAAAGGACAGATTTTATTTGGCTTGTATCCTGCCTCTGTTCTTCCATGAACCAGCCTCCGTGTTCCATCCAAAAGAAATTACTGATTTTCATGTCAGAGGATTAACTGCTTCTGCCTTTGTTGATTTTCTAAAAGACCTTTTGGAAAAACCATTGGAAGCTTTCTCAAAAGGATATGAACAGCAAATCTCTCAGAGATAAATTTTTCCTCCTTACTATGAATTTCATTTGAACACATTTTCACTACCAAAATAATAATAATGACAATAATAACACCACCACAACAAAAAAGGACCCTGTTTTAAGACCAGCAACACCAACTGCTCTATCCCCTCCACAACTGCTGTGGTCCCTGTGACACTCCAGTCCCACCAGTCTCTCTGAGACTCCAGCACAAAGAACAAAGCCAAGATTGGATTTATCTAAGAAGCACTTAGGGAAAATGCACTTTCTAGAAGTCTCTGAAGATCCTCCTGAAGAACAGCATCACTTTTTCCTGCTCTGCAGACCACCTACATCCTCACAAGCACAACATTACAGCACATTTCTCTTGGATTAAGCAGCCTGCGATTAAGTGCCAGGATCTAAACTGTCACCACTTCCCCAGTGGAGGTACAAATATTATTTATGCCCAAGGCAACGAGGCAAAAACTAACTACTCAGCACACAAAAGATAAGGGCTTTTTTACACCCCCCCTAATTACAAGAGACATCTCCAGAGCTGGGACTGCAGAGACAGACTCCCAGCAGCACAGCTACTGCTGTCAGAATCCAGGTCAGGCTGTGGGCAGTTTCCTTGCAGGGCAGGGAGAGGCAGGAGGAGCAGGGATGCACAGTGCAGTCTGGAACTGTCTGCAGTGTAAAAGTGAATCAGCAGCAAAGTCGCAGGAGAGGGGGAGGGAGAGCAGAGAGCAAAGGATCTGCTGTCAGAATCATGTTTCAGGCCTGAGGACTGAAAGATCAAGGGGCAAGTAAACAAACAAAAGAAAGGGAGAGAATCTTATTCAGGGGGGAAAAAGCTGTGGATGCCAGAGGGTTAACAGGGATCCTTCCCCTCCCTTATAAAGGGACTTGGGTAGAACTTCTGGCTGAGTCAGCTACAGCATATGCAAAGCAAACAGAAGGAAAGGAGTGAACATAAAGATGTCTCCCAGTTAGCACTCCAGAAGAGGAGGGCTCTGGCATTCCCACCCCCCCAGCAAACAGGGAACAGGTAACTCACCTCTTCCACAGTCCATTTGGCCACGAGTTTGGCTGTGAGGCCCGAGACCTCTGGCAAGATCTTGCAGTACTTGTCCCAGCAGAGATTGAGGTGATGGGCTGGGTCAGAGTCCAGGGAAGGCATGAAGATGGACTGGTGGAGGGACTGCTGGAGATCCACCCCGGGGTCTGGAAAAGGAAATGAGACAGGTCAAGAGAGACAAGGCTTCAAGTGGGAGCAAGGACAATGAAGCAGGAGGAAGGGTCATGCTCTGGAGGGTGAGGAGACAGCCAGGCAGGGCTGCTGCATGGCACACTGAGCTTGCAGGGTGTTCTTCCCACCCCCCGGGAAGGAGAAAGGGAAAAAAAAAAAAGAGATAAGATAAGATTGCCAGGCTGAAGGCTTTAATCCTTAGCTTCTTCCCTGGAAAATGATGTCATGATGCTAACAGAGAAGATGCTTGCAGCGTTTTATTGACAAGGTGGAGGAGTTCTGGTAACAGCATCTTCGGCTGGGAACTACTGGCATGGTTCCAGCTGCCAGCTGTAGCCAGCCTGTGAGGAGCCCTACGTGTGCCAGCCCATGGCCTGGGCTCCCCAGGAGCCTCCCAGGCCAGGAGGGCTGCACGTTACCTCCAGACATAACTCCCTCCTCATGTGTCAAGTGACAGAAGCTCTAAAACCAAGGCAAAAGCCAGGCAGAAATCACCCCTCCCTAATGAGATCACTCCAGCAGTGCAGAGTCATGGTCCTACAGGGACTTGCCTGGTTATACAACAGGAAGCAAAGCAGAGGAGTGAAACGAGATGGGAAACATTCCTCTGCTTTCCAGAGGTTCAGGGGGGCTGGCCCCTCACCCCCCAGCCTGGCAGGCTGTGTGCAGGGGGTGCAGCCTGCCTGGCTCCTTCCCCTGGCAACCACACAACGTTCCCATCCTGTTCCTGCTTCCAGGAGGAAGGCAGGACAGAGGCCACTGGACTCTGCTGGCTCTGCTCACTTGGCACAAACCACCCTCAGCAGGCTGGGGTGTGAGATCTGGGGGGTGTGCCAGCTGCTGTGTGGAAGGTGTAAAGGAAAACAGTATTCTATTACTACCTGTAGTAATTACACTATGTAGTTAGTATGATTTGCCTGCTCCCCAGCAGCTGAAGTGAAAGCAGTGCTGGAGGTAGAGCCTGACTGCTGAAAGGTCCCTCCCCTGTCCCCAGCTGTGTCACCTTACTCACCTCCACCTCCCCAAAGGCTGTGGGACAGCATCACATGCAGGGCTCTACTGCTAGTACTCAGACCAAAGGAGGATTTAAAAAAGCAGAAAGCCTGAGTAAGAACCCACTCAGTTCAGGAGCTGATGCTCCTGGTGATGGTGGGACACAGGGCACTGCTCCTGGGGGGGCTGTCAGCTGGCCTGGCCCCCACCTCCCTGCCACAGGAGGTCCTGTACATGCCCAAGGATTTGGTACTGCTGCTACCACAGACTGTCCCCTCCTCTGCACCAGGCCCAAATCCTTGGGGGTACAGGTCCAAACCATGCTCTAACCAAATTACTTCCCCTTTGAGAAAGAAGCTGGGTTCTAATCATTTAAATGTAGATGGGATGAAAGCTCTGGGTAATCGTGAAACCAGAGGTCAGTGGATTATTGCAGCATTGCCCTCCACTGATTCCCATCACTCCCTTTAAGGTGGATGTGAGGGGAGAGCAGGCAGCATTCCCTGCCAGCTGCAACTGCAGCTCCTAGCTGGCAGACTGCTCTAGCTCTGACTGCAGAAGTCAGCACTAGGTAAAAAATGAGTATTAAAAAAAACCCACCAAGAGAAGCTAGCTACCTGTCCCAGTTTGTGCCTGCTTAGCTATTTCTGATTGGAGACTTATTACCATGTTAAATCCTCCTAAAAGCCTGGTCAGCTCAGTTCTCTGAACTGGCTTTTTATAGTAAATCTGAAAGTTAAGCATATGGTTTGTTAAAGTGATAGCAGAAAGCTGTGTTTAAAACTTAACCTGTCACACACCACAAAAAAAAACACCCAAAAGGCATCACTTTACCATTCAGTCCTTCATTTGCTTTTTCACCCTGAGGAAAACCTTAAAGTCCCCACACAATATTATTCAGATAATGTTTCTGAATAGCCAGAGGGGTCTAAAGAAAGGAGCTGATGAAACTTAAAACTATCTGGCAGGTTTTGAGCAAGTCTCCCTTGACACCTCTGCTGGTTCTGTCAGCAGAACAGTCCCTTAGGAACAAAACCCCCTCACCACGTCAGAAGAGTACACAGTGCCACAAGAGATGGTGAAAACTGTCCTTTCAGTTCATAAATATGAGGCTTTCCTCTGCAAAGTATTAAACTTTCACTTCTAAGTGATTTTACCCTTCCTCCTCACTGTAAAGGAAGACAGACTACCACTCCCATCACCTCCAGCATGTGCTTGCTCTTGACTGCTGAATCAAAGACAAAAAAAGCTGTGAGGTTTTAAATGCTCTTTGTGACTGGGGTGTATTGCACATCTAGGCACACACAGAGAAAAAGAAACAACATAAAATTCAACCAACCTTTCTCATTGGTTTCCTTTTTCCCCAGCTTCAACTTTAGAGAGTCAGGCGAGTCCTGAAGCCTGAAAGCATCAATTACAAAGTATTTCAGAAGACACACAAATTGACATCATTTCTTCTCTACACAGAGATTAATGGGATTTACAGGAACAGAAAACTTTTCCCTCTTAAAATAAGTGACAGCACTGCTCCTTCCCTGAGCCCTCTCACTAAGCTAAGGACTGTGCTATTAAATTCATGGCTAGAACTCAGATTTGAGTTCACTGCAGGAAAGAGAGGGCCCAAAATAATGGGAGGAAGGGAGGAGATTTACCATGTCATTCTAAAACCCTGCACTGCAAATCCCTGATGAAACTGGGCTGTTCTAAGTCATGATTTACACTGAGTTCAGATCTAGCAGCAGCAGCAAGAAGCACAACTGCTAATGCATGAGAATACATCACAAGTCTCAGTTACTTTTTCTTTTTGGCTTTGGGGTCTGCAGAGGAATCCTCTACTCCCCAGCTTCTCTTCCGAGTCTTCTTAGGCTTTTCTGGCAGGCTGTGAATGCTGCTTTCACATGACTTCTCAGTGTCTTGTGCAGATTTTCTGAAGAGACAGATAAATGACAGGAGCTAAGCTGACATCCCCTGTTCCCTTTCCCTGCAGGAGAGCAAAGCTGGCTGCTCCCTGCAAGCAACAACTACCATCTAGTGGCAGCAGGTTTCCACTGCCCACCAAAGTGCTGCTTTAGCCTTCAGCGTGGATTGAGAGAGGTTATGTGACAGAAATCAGCCCTGTGGGCCGAGGCTCTGATCTACAATTAACCCACTGAAGCATGTGTTAGGGTTAAATCAAGAGATTTAAGATTGGGTAATGTTGAAGAGTCTCCACGCCTGAGTTTGCTGCATAAACTGAGCTGCACAGTTGCCCAAAGAAGGACAAGCAGCAGGGTGTCCTCAGATTTGCATATTGAATTCAGACCACCCACTACCAGGAAATTAAATACTTGGAAGAATAGAAATAAATTACAATTCTAGAATGTCATTTATTCTGGGAGGATCCCAAAGCTCCTCAGAGAGCCTGACATCTTGAAAATGTTATAAATCTAAGCAAATAAATGAACTTTAAAATGCATATAAACCTTCATATAGAAACAGAGAATCACAGAACTGTTTTGGTTGGGAGAGACCTTTCAGATCCTGGAGTCCAACCATCCCCCAGCACTGCCAGGTCCCCACTGCCCCGTGTCCCTCACACCACATCTCCACAGCTTGGAAACCCCTCCAGGGGTGGGGACTCCACCACTGCCCTGGGCAGCCTGGCACAGCCCTGGGCAACCCTCCAGGGCAAGAAATTGTTCCTCAGGGACAAGTGAATCCTCCCCTGGGGCAACTTGAGGCCATTTCCTCTTGTCCTGTCCCTTGTTCCTTGGGAGCAGAGCCCGACCCCCCCCTGGCTCCAGGCTCCTGTCAGGAGCTGTGCAGAGCCAGAAGGTCTCCCCTGAGCCTCCTTTGCTCCAGGCTCAGCACCCCCAGCTCCCTCAGCTGCTCCTCCCCACACTTGGGCTCTAGACCCTTCCCCAGCAGCTTCGTTGCCCTTCTCTGGCCATGCTCCAGCCCCTCAAGGTCCTTCCTGGAGTGAGGGGCCCAAGAACCCAGGGTTTGAGGGGTGGCCTCCCCAGTGCTGAGTCGAGGGGGATGACCCTTGCACTGGTCCTGCTGGCCACACTAGTGCTGGTCCAAGCCAGGATGCTGGTGGCCTTCTTGGCCATATATTATCCAACACCAAAGTATTGCTGGAATTTGCCCTAATGAGGCTGGATTCATAGAGACTAAGGGTGGCAATAACAAAAGCCTTCATGTCCAGGTCTGTCCCATGACACATTCAGCTGCCTCCAACAGTCCAAGAACTAACACATGGTTTGCTTCAATGCTACTGAATTACAAGATTTTCATGTAAGAAAAGAAACCATCTGAAGGAGCTCAACTTGTTTATCAAGTGGTACATAAATACTCATTCCTCTTACCCACGTAACGCAGCCAGCTCTGGGGTGGACTGAAGTTACAGTTTAATAGTGCAAAATAACCTCTCTTGACAGTTTTAGGACAGGAAATGAAGGAAAAGAATGTATTTTAAACTGAAACAGCAAGGAAATATTTATGGAGACTGAATGCAATTTCCTTGGTTGGATTGTTACCAGAGCAGCAGGATTAAGGAATCAAGAAACCTATGAAGGCATCTGAGAGTATAAAAGTGCACTGCTCTGTGTTAAGAGTGTCTGGGGCATGGGTCAATATTACAGAGAGATGAACTCAATGCTCTGCTGCTTCTCTACCAGGTCCTGTGGTTTTCAGCCTTGCCAAATGGTTTTTCTCCCCAGTACCTGTCCAGGAAACAGGTTCAGCTCACCTGGATTGTGGAGATTCCTTCTGAGAAGAGACTTCTGCTCCCAGCTGCAGTGGGGGAGGAGTCTCCAGGTTCTTGGCTTTCTGGATGCCATTGCTAGGGGAAGGTTTCTCCCCAGTCAGGCGGTCTGGTAACTGGTTTTCTCTGTTGAGGTTCACATCAGAATATGGGCAGCCAACTAATCTGTGTTAAAGAAAAAGAAGAGAGATGACACTGCATGTTTTCAATCACACAGTCTTACCAGCCATGGGCAGACAGTTCCATCAACAAACCCAGAAAAAGGGAGGCCAGGAACACTCTGGGAGATGTTATTACCCAGTTTTAGGTGCAGGAAAGCAGGGGACTACATGGCAGAAGCAGAAAGAAAAGTCATGCTTTTGAAGAGTCACCTCAGAGGAGAGGCTCTTCCTCTGTAACCTGCTTGTCTGAACAAACTTTCATGAAACAAGAGAGTCCTGCAACTTTCACTCTGAAAAATTCAAAGCCCTTTACAACATTATATCCTACTGGATCTTCTGACCTCCCATCTGAGATTGTTTTCTTGCTCTTCAAAACTGATTAATCAAGAAAAACTTTCCTTTTCCAAGAGTACATAAGAAATCAAATGGTAGAGCAAAAACATGAACTAGCTCTCCTCACTCTTCTACTTTCATAACCTACCCCCAGTCTCTCCTTCTTTAACTGTTTCCTTACATGCTGTTCTTGGGCATATTACTTGAAGAAAAGAAATTCCTCCAGTACTGTTGAAATGCAGAAACTGGATTGCCTTGCAGTTGGAATGATGACACTGGTATACACAGAATTTATGACCAAACAGCACGTTTAGACACAAGAGGGAGCTGCAATTGCAGTTATAACTATTTCCAGACTAAACACCCTGAGAGAATTGCAGTGCAGGTGCTTGTTGCTGCATTATTATTATTATCATCATCATCATCATTATTATTAAGGGGAGGAGTGAGACTCCAGCAGGCAGAACCCTTTCTAAGAGCTCTTATACATACGTATAATGGGCTCCGTAGCGTGGTCCCTTGACGTGGCCGATCCCGTGGCAGCCTGGAGTAGGACAAGTTTGTCCCCCTGTTCCTGTTTGATCAACAGCATCTGGTAGCAAGGAAAATGAAGTTACAACAGCTCTGCCAACTGCTCCCTGCACCTGAAGAGCAGGGTGCATGTAGGAAATGATTCGACGTAACACGACGTCCTTTACTTTACCTAGAGGGACTTGCAAAATGTGTCCAGTCTTTGCACACCAGCCCACTGGGTGGATGTCAGGGCTGTCTGCATCGACCCAGAAATCATAAATATGGTCCCAACCATCAAAATGGATCTAAAAGAAGCACACAGTTGCAGTGAGAGAGACAGTTAAGGACATGACTCAGCTTTTATTTTAACCTCCTCTTTGTTTCACCTCGCTCAGCTTGGGGCAGATTTATTCAATGTTTCAGTCAAGCACAATTGTCCTTTGTGCCCAGTGTAACTATTTGTTTTCCTGACCCCTTCAGCAGTGTTTTACAGAGCAGCCAGATCCTGGTGACCCAGTCAAATCACAGGGTCTGCAAGACAGGACAGACCATGGGGTGTTCCAGCATTGCCCTAATGGCAAAGGCTCAATCAGTGCCAACATAACTGCTCTATTTTATTGTTTTATCCTCTGAGGGGCCCAAAACACCACAAAACCCAACAAGTTTGGTGAAAAGACTAGTAACAGTTAGCTCAAACCTAGGTCAGGTTAACAGGGACTGAGGATCACTGCAGTTTAGAGGCTACTGGATTTCGGCAGCAAAGTTTCAAGCAAACATATGAACTGATAGATATTGGCAAAACTTGACTTTTGGTTGCAACTGCAGCAACGTGACTGAGAATTAAATGGGTAATGGGGAGTGAACTCCACTCCTGCCCACACAATCATCCACTGGGAAGGAGACCTGAGGCTGAGAAGCCTGCACTTTAGCTGGTCTGTACTTAATTTCTCAGCAGCTAAAGCACAACAGATTTTTCTGGCAATATATTTCTGTGAAAAGAATGAGTTAAAATCCATTTATGTAACAAATTCACACTAGCAAATGGAGCCACTTCCCACATGTACCAGGGTTTAACTTGCTTTGGGTTTTCCTTTAAGTATGCTAGGGGAAAAAAAAAACCTGTCAGGTAGCTTCCCACCAGCAGAACATCAACGCTGCCTTCACTCACAGGGATCTCTAAGAGATGGGAAACTATGCTGTCAAATGTTATTTCAAAATAGTCACATTAAACCAGTAGCTAACAATACCAGCCAATTCCATCAGACTTCAACAGGACAAAGCAGCAGAAGCTGTTCCCAGTGGGCAGGCCTGTAGGCTGGATCATCTGCAGGGTGCTGGTTTGCTGCTCCTCGGCCCAAATGGGTATTTTTTCTGTGCTGCCAAACCCATATTCCCCAGCACAAGGGCTCTGCACTTGGGAGCAAGGTCATACCTTAATGTGATGGTCGTCTTTGTCAATTACTGTTGCTACTCTCATCAAGATGGGATTTCTTTTGTCCACAGCCTCTAACTTCATATTAACTTGGAATCCATGAGGAGGACGCTGTAAGAGAGGATTGGAAGCAGAATGCTGAGGAGTCCAGGCATTCAGAGCTAGTCACCTGCTCTGAGTAAGATGTGCTGAAGTTTTCATCTACCATCCAAATGCTTTTGCAGCTCTGACCCCTGATCTCACTCGAGGTTACAATCCAAGTTTCCTAGAGGATTAAGCTGTCTGTCTGTCAGCAGCCCAAAACCACTCCAAAGGAAGTCTGAGCTTTCTCAGAGCAGAGGAGCATATCACAGCCAGGGCAAGAGGCACTTCCCTAACAGGAGAAAGGTCAGATCCAACCACAAGCTCCACTGACACACAGACTCCACAGCCTGACAGCAGAGAAATGATCTGACAAGGACAGCAGCCAGCTCACCACTGTCTCACACCTGGATCTCAGCACCACGTGATGTCTCTCTGCACTACAATATACAAGACAACCTTCTTGGCATCTGATGCTACAGAGCTACCTTCATTAAGCAGGTTACCACCTACATCTTATGATGACAATTACATCTGCTTGCTCACAAGGACTGCTGAGAACTGCTGGCACTCCACAGCAGCTCCAGTCGATGGAGTTTCCCATCTGCAGCTGCCAGCTCACCCTTTCTCTCAAACCTCCATGGTCAAATGACTCTGTAAAAGCTCCAGAATGTCCTTTGAGCTGATGTCTGCCCTTCACAGCACCCACAGATGTACACCTCTGAGTAACAGACAGCGTTTACAATTCCTCCACTTATCTCTAAATGACTGACTGCAAATTCCTCCTGTGACCTCCTCATCTGGAGGTTATGGAGCACTGGATACTCATACAAAACACATCCTTCCTCACTTCTGCACACAAAGGTCAGGATTTTAGCAAGAGATGATAAATTGTGTCTTTGAACAAGATCAGGTTAATGAAAAGATGATTATAATCACTCTTCCCTCGTGATCTTCCTCACCCTTCCTACTGTTAGTAGCTGGAGGTGGGGAAGGAGGGACACTTCTCAGCTCAGGGGACTCCCAGGTTTCTCTTTGGTCTTTTCACCTGTCTGCAGACACTTACCCACAGCCTTTCAGCCACACAACACACCAGAAGCCAGACAATCTAAATTGCTTTTAGTTTTAAGAGCATCTTATTGAACCAGCCAACCTTGTCTGTCGTGAGGAAGGAGCCGGAGTGCTACAGAACAAACTCCTGCCCAGAAGATGAGCTGGGTTCTTTGTTTAAGTCTTGCTGCCCTTTTTGGCAATGGCCTGTGAATATTTTGAGTTGACAGCCCAAGACAATGGGCTGAAACAGTGATGCTGACAACCATGATGCCTCCTTCTGTGGTGCTGGGTGGAGGAGAAGGCAGAAATCCAGGCACAAGATCTGCTGTTTGGGCTGAGGATTGGTGTCTCCAGGCTACATAACAGAGCTCTTGGAAACTGTTAAAAACTAATTCAGTGAGAAATGTCTGTTCTGGCTCTCAACCCATATTTTTATGTACTGATTTCCTGTAATTGCTAGCTGGAATAATAATAATAATACTAGAAAAAAAAAAAAAGGGGAAAAAAAGGAAAAATCAATAACTCTGCCATGTATTTGCACTTCAGACCAGCCAAGCCAGAAAAATAACAAGGTTTGATCTTGAAAGGGTTCTATTAACTGTTGATAGATCAAATGCCTTTTTTTCTGTCTCATTTTCAAACACAGTCTGGGATGCTACTTAATATTCTGGAGTTTTGTGAGAGCCAGAATTGGCCCTTGTGCCATATACCTGAAGGAGCAAAGCAATGGCTGCAGAGATGTAGGTAAAAGGGGCAAAGAGTCAGCCAAGGCTGTTACATTCCCCTTTGGGAAGACTATTTACTTGGAAAGAATCCAAACCATGGAGTTCTCACTATGGAAAAAGCTCCCTGTCCTGAGCAAAGCCCTGCAATCTTTGGGGGACATTTCTCAACACATTTTCTATTCTGAAACTCTGAGGACAGAAAGCCATAACAAGAGGTTACTGAGGACTTCAGACTGGGATTTTCAAGTAGATGGTGCTACATCTCCTATTTTTATCAATAAGAGTTTTATTATCTTTCCAAAATATCTGTCTCCACAAAACTACTTCTGTTGTTCCTTTATGGTGTAGAAGATCAACTGCTGCATTCTTTTGCTCTTGTATTCTGAAGGTTCCTGTTTTCCAGCACTGCTGGGATTTTAGGAGGATGGCTGAGAAAAAGGCTGAGCCTACACTGGGGGCAACAAATGTGTCCTACTGACAAGCTTCACTCATGATCCTGCCTGCCCAGCTCTGGAAAACCTTAATCCAAGGGATGTTGTGGAGTTGAACCGTGCTGCAGATAACTCCAGCTGTGGCCTTACAGTTCTCTGAAGAGGCAAAACCATTCCCTGACACCCACCTTGTAACCTACAACAACTTCACGTGGACACCCTCTGAAATCCAGCAATTATCAAACTTGTCAGGCTGGAGTCTGACCTTCCTTATCTGAGGCCTCCCTGATAGCTCTTCCTCCTCAATCTCAAAGAGCTTACCACCAAAACACACAGGAGGGCAGCAGGGATTAACCTGCAGTGCTAACTTCATCAAAAGGAATCAAGGCAGGTGTCATGATGGCACAGAGAAGTTTTTAAAGATATTGCAAAGTTTAGCAAGGTGAGCCAGCAGTGTGGAAGAAACCACTCATGAAAAAAAATCCAACTTTAAAGTATGTTTTGGGTTTTTTTCTTAAAATGAAGTTATTGAGGTTTGTTTCTGCTCACAGTGAGCTTCCAGATAAATGCACTGAACTCCAACATAAATCCAAGACAGCTTTTCATGGCTATTTTTTTAAAAAAAAACCCCAACCTTGTAGTCTGCTCTGTGCTCTGTTTTAGCAGCAGTCAGAGATGATCTTAAAGTAAAAAAACCCAGTTTCCCCCTCTTGGCACAGACCCAGTGAACAACTATCCAGTAAAGCACCTAGCAAGAAAGGGCAGATAGAAGCAGTTCCCCCCCACCCTCCTGACCTAGGACAATCAAAGAGATTCACCAACCAGTTTGAATGCTCTTGCTGGGGCTGCCTGGGAATTAGTTTCCTTCAAATATTTCCCCCATGAGAAGTCACTGGAATCCTTGTAGCCTGAAAAACCAGAGAATTACCATTTCAGTAAGAAACCCCCACATTTATTGTCTCAACCATGAGCAGAGCAGCTATGTAACATGTGGCTGTTAGGGTGGCTTAGCACAGACAGTGGATGGTGCTGAGAAGTGGTCTGGTTATTCACACACACACTTACAGCACACTGCAAGTTCCCCCAGTTTCTACACAGGGCTTTGACCCTGACCTGAAAAACCTGAAAAGTTCATTTCTGTGCAGCCTGATCCATGTTTATTCTCTAGAGAAAGCTGCCAATTACAAGGTTTCTGTGATATGCAATGGCATCACTAAACTGACTCCCTGTTTAATTAACTATTCTATGTGTGAGTGCCTGCAGGATTGTAGGAACTTCTCATCTCCTGCTACCTACTCACCCATAGCTGAGCAAAACCAGCAGTTTGGAGCTAAAAGGCTCCATCACTGTTACTATAATCTCAGACACCTACATGAGTGTGCTACTCTAACAACAATGGGATGTCTCTCCCTGGCAGCTACATTTAAGAAACTACTCTACTTTTTTTCCCCTTTCTCTTTCAGCATTTTTTTTAGCCTCAGTATTGTTTCCTTCTGGCAGGAGGGAGCAATGACTGAATGCACAGGACAGTCTGCACGCCCACCTCTCAGCAGAGCACTCAGAACTGATGGCAGGGGACACAGGATCCGTGCTATGAGCAGGGGAGCTGCTTGCCACAGCCTTGTTGCACGTTCCAGGAGCAGGAACAGAGGCAGTGTTGCTGAAGAGTGAGTGTTTACAACCCCTTCAGCACCTCCAGCAAAGGCACAGAGACTAATTCCTCCAGTGCAGAGGGATCTTGTAGTGCCACCTACTCTGCTAACCTTGATACGCAGTAATTACAAAAACTCTTGCTCTGGGGCTGTTGATCTAACAAACAGCAGACATAATTTTAAAGATTTTTGTTATTTTGAAGGTGAACAAGCACCTCCAAGGCCTGAAAACAACACTGATTTTCCTGTAGGTTCTGTGGGTTTTTAATATGCCCATGTTCTCTTCATTTACTGAATTTAAACTCTGCAGAACGAGATGTGGCTTCAGTTACTCCTTCATTCCCAGAGATTTCATCTTACCTATGAGATCACAATTCCACTTTCTTCCAGCTCACCTTAAAGGAAATGCTGCAAATACTTCAGAGTTCTTTCCCTTCTGAAATCCAATTCAATTACAAGCTACCAGACTCTGTTGCATTTTTTGAAAGAGCCGTGAAACCAAGATGAGATGCAGTGGCAAAAAGCATGAACAATAGTATTGTTCAGTTAGTAAAATACTGTATGGAACCTCTAACTTGCCAATATGCAATTCTGTGGAAGCTAAAGCTCACAGGTTTTTGACATAAGTCTCACTTTCAACATACCAGGTGGTATTGTCAGTAGGGTTCCAGTTTCTTGGCAGTAGCCGACAGGACGGATATATGGGCTGCTGGCTTCACACCTGAACCAAAGAGGGAAAGTTGGCACCAGTCAATTTGGAAGCAAAAAGAAGAGCAGAATTTCAAATGCTGTCTGAAATGCCTTTGCTGGGTTAGCAGATGCTTTCAGTGGGTGTGATCGTGGTGTAACAGACAAGCATTACCTCCTCAGAATTTATAATGCCAAGTTTTCAAGGCATTCAAGCTGCCCTAAAAGGTTGAGAAATACAAAGAATGGCTGGTGCTTTCATAAAAAACACCAACAAAAAGCCCTGCCCACATGCACTGTACCAACCACACTTCAGCCTGGATGTAGATTATCCAATCTAAAATGCAAAGGAAGCAAAGAAACAAAACCCAAACCCCTATCCCTAAGGGAAACATCATGACTGTGGAAGAAGGGGAATTATTGTTAAGGTCTTTGCCAAGAACTGCACATTACCCATTCATCCCAGTTGAAACCTAGTGGTAGTTTGCCTGGTTCCCAATTCTATTGCATGTTTAGATCATCTGAGCTCCCAAAGGAGGTAACAGGCCAATTTGAGACAGCCCCTCTTGTCACATCTGCTCTGAGGAAGGGACCAAAGTAGTCTTTCAGATCTAGGAAAAAAATTGTGTGTTTGCAGCCAAGCTGTACTTTGGAGCTTTGTTTACTTGTGTTTCCTATTAAAAGTTTCAAGCTCTAAACAAAACATGTCATGGAAACAAAGCTTCACAGGCTACAATGGTGAAGGAACAAGATCTGAAGGCCTGTAGGTGGCAACACCAGCATTACAAAGCTCTGCATTTATGGCAAAGCCAGAATTTATGGCAAAGAAAGAAAAGACCAATTTGCCACCAAACAGGTGCCTACTCTGAAAAAACACCCAAACAAACAGAAGCAGCTGGGGGAGAGCACAGAGAACACTGAATCACAGCTACCTTGACAAGCATGTCTTGCTTCCACAAACAAATTGAAAGAAAGCTGTTCCATTCGTGTAGGTTGGAAACCACAGGCCAAAAAGAGAAAATGTCTCCTTGACTAACATTCCATCTGGCCCCAGGTGGGATCAAGGTTCTCAGATGTTGAACAACCACAGTGCAGGTGAGGACTAAAAAGCCTAAATGTTGCCAATCATTTTTATTTTCCCAGGGCCTTAGCCCAACTCTGCTGAGGCAAATGGAAAAGATTTTCACTGGCTTCAGCTCTGCCTGCTTCCAAAACCCACACCAACACCCACTGCTAGTCCTGGGGGAGAGGATGTCCCTGATTCCAGGTGGTGTCACCAGTGGGGCTCACGTATCCCTCAGCTCTGCCAGAGGGATGGATAATGGAACATTCCCTGACCTGACCCAAGTCAGCCAGCTGCATCACCTCCAACAGTTCTTATCTCTCACACTCCTTGGGCAGCTCAAACTAACCCCACTGGTTCAGCACTGAGCCAGCTGACAGCAGGGGAAGCCACTGAGCAACCAGCACACCGTAAAAACTCAAAGTCCTTATTCAGCTGCTTGAAAACAGATTTAAGACCCCAACTTTAGTGACTACAGTTTAAATATCAGCTATTACCCTCAGGGAAGAGTGAAATAAACCCCAGGCTGCCTGCAGGTGCCTGTGAGAAGCAGGCTCTCTTTACCAGTAGTCGTAGGCCTCGTCCCAGCGGTCGAAGTGGATGAGCAGGCGGCTCTCCAGCACGTCCGCCACCGTCGCCACGCACATCAGCGAAGGGTTCTTCCTGTCCACAGCCTCCAGCTTCATCCCCACACGAAAACCAGAGGGTGTGACAGGCTGAGGAGCAGGACATCAGGAAAGGGAAATCAGCCACGGCCTAAGCCAGCCCATTTAAACGACCTTTATAAACTCGTTTGTTGCGTACTTGTACTCATCTGCTGCATCCACTTGCAAGCCCAAAACCCAGAGAGCAAAGCATGCTTTAGTTGCTAGCAAGAGGTGTACAGAGAAGGTTTCCATGTGATCTGGCAATGATTGTTACTATTTCTAAACAGAATCTCCAGGTACACAGCAGCAGCACAGACCCACATGCCTTGCAGTGATGTGTGTTGGCTGGGGATAGGTGTGAATGCTGCAGGTCCTGCCTGATCGGTGTAAAAGTTAAGAGAGTCTCCAAGGAAAGCAGGTGACTCGGTCAGAAGCAGAGCAGAGCTGCTTAGCTGGGCCCTGATCCTACTGAAGTCAGTGCTCTGTCCATCTGCAGCATCAAATCCACCAGAGCAGGGACTTTGTGTCATCTGGCTGACACGAAATGGGAGGGAGTGTTACACAGGAACTGAGGCTAACAACCAAAAAGAAACCAGCAGTGGGTGAAGGATGAAAAATGCTCAAGATCCACAGCCTCGTAATGAATCCCATGGTGTACATGAGTATGCTGCTGGAAACCAGAAATTATTTTGGAAATGATTAAATTAGAGGAAAGTGACACAAATATCTGGACTGTAGGGACACAGCAAAACAGACCGTTGTAATACATTTAATAAATGGTAGAATAAATCATTTCCTGCAGTGTTAAGGAGGAAGGGAAATACAAATTCTCTCTTTGGAAAGTCAGTGACTGGGGGAAGGAAGAAAAATTGTACTAGTTTCCCATCTTAAACATAAATCACAGCAGGAAATAGCTTGCATCTGATTGCACCACGGTTGTACCTCTGAGAGGAGCATATTAAAAACATGTA
Organism: Merops nubicus; assembly: GCF_000691845.1. NCBI lineage: Eukaryota > Metazoa > Chordata > Aves > Coraciiformes > Meropidae > Merops > Merops nubicus. The sequence goes on from NW_008609536.1 coordinate 27,530, forward strand.
AATATTCTGGTCAAAGCTCACTTAGCATCAGACCTATTGGAAACATCTCGTATTCAATATCACCACTTACAGAGCTGAAGGTCTTAAAAAGGCTTTTTGGAGCAGCATGAGCTTTGCAATTCTTCAAATAGGAAGTCCAATTAAATTCTGACGACTTGAAACCTAGAAAGACAGATAAAAAGATTGTCTCACACAGCCCCGTTACATTCAGATTGGTTTTTCAGAAATGGAAATTACCTGGGAAGAATATGAACTTTGCATGGTAACCACCCTTCCACAATCTTCAGGGGTTATGCATTTCAGCTACAACATCTCTCTCTTTTTCAGTATAAAGTCCAATCATTAATCTCAACCTTCAAACGTTCCTAGGAAATTGGATGCAGGGAAGAAGCAAGCCCCCAAAGCCCCCTTGCTTTACATCCTCATCCAAGAAAGAGTTTCTGCTTTGACTGACATCAGTCTCAGTCTTTGGCAATATCAAAAGGAAGCTGGTTTGTTCTTTTGGGATTCCCTTTGAAGTCATTTGAGATTGAGTTCCACAATGCAATCACCATCCCAACAAAACACGCCCAGCCAGGACAACCAGTTCTTAGTAGAACTGATGGTTTCTTGTACACCATTCTATTTTTTCTCTTTCCATACCTTTAGGAGGGAGCAGCTTGTGACTGGTTTTTTCACACCAGCCAACAGGACGGATGTCTGAGGAATCAGCATTCACCCAGAAGTCATAGCAGTCTGGGTACCCATCGAAGTGTAACCGCATTCTGTACCCTTGTACCTGGAAGCAGGGGAGCTCTGATTATCACAAAGGCTCATAAAGAAGGGACAGAAAAACACTAATCACTCTTCTGCATTTGGATGTGCAGATAAATGTAAACTTAACATCTCATTTATTTCTCAAAAGTGTAGTTTTTCATCATTTATGGCTCCTAGTTTCTATGCTCCTCTTCCCTCACTTCAGCTGACAATAAAACTGCTCAGTGTAACTTCACTGGCCCCTTACCCCATATTCATGGACAAGTTCCTGTGCACCAGTATCTGGAGCACAACTGAACATTTCTGTCTGTACCAGATCAACACAGATCTCACAGAACTGAAGAAGCATAAATGCATTTCAACCTGCTTATATATACACCAAGAATTAAGGCTTCACTGCACTATCCATTGCAAACAATTACTCATTTCACTGCTGTGGGTTACAACTGCAAACATCTGACTGGAGGATTTCAGGTATAGATCCTTAACCACTACTCCTCCAGGGTCACCTTGAACTCCTCCTAACCACTCACTAAATTAAAGCACTATTATGTTTCTACTTTTTATTGAAATACAATCCTTAATGTCACATAGGACTTTTGGAATCAAGGATAGGAAGAGCAAATACCTCAGCCACTGTGAGAACACAGAATCGAGAGGGGTGTTCTGGATCCAGTCCTTCCAATTTCATTCCAACTTTAAATCCATTTCGGCCTTGTGGGAATGACTGATACTGGGAGGGGGAAGAAGGAGGAAACATTTGGTTTTAATTCCTAAAGATAAAAATCTATCGCAGAGCAGTCATCAGAGGCACTCAAGGCTTCAAAATTTCAACTCTGAAAGTAAAATTCTCTCACTAAATGATTGCTGCTTTAACAGACAGGCACAGAAATCAATAATGGCATGATGACTGCACTTCAGATTTACTTGTTATTTTAATTAATCTCTCAGAAACACTGAGCCATGAGCCTGCTGCCATTAGTGATGAACAAATCTTTCAGCAGATAGAGAAATGAGCTGTAGTCAAACAAAAGAACCCCCTCCACAGCCCCATGCAGGAGGGCTGGCAGAGACAAAGCCAAAATCCCTCTGCCTGGGTGACCCAAGGTCGGCAGTCCAGGCTGCCCCAGAAGGTAACTTCTCACCTTCCAACAGTAAAAAGGGCAAGGGGTGTTTGACCTGGAGCCCATTTACAGAGTCATCCCAGAAAACAGTTGTGCTTCTCATTTATTTGCAGTCTTAATCCTAATTAAACATTTGCAGTATAGTGGAGACTTAAATCTGACCTGGAGTGCAACAGCTCATTGCATCCCCTGCAGGTACCTCACTGTCCTCCTCACCTGACTCCAGAAGGAGCCAACAGCCCTTGGCTTTGAAGAGCTCACTGGGAGCTGAACTTCTAACGTGGGTTGGTGCACTGGGGTGGAGGAGCAGCTTCACCAAGGCTAAGCTCACCCCCTCCCACCTTCAGTGCATCAGACCACGAATGAACACACTACTTCCACCCTCCTTGTAACAAACAGTCAGTTCTCACTGAGAGATGTTCACAGCCTTGCAGTTGTCTACAGAAGAAGCCTGGAAGAGGTGTTGTACAACCACAGACGAAGCACAGGACATATGAAAGACATCAAGCTGTCCCTCTCCAGTGCTGCCTGGAGTCTGCCCAACAGCCCATTCATCCAGAGCTACCCACAGCAGACCAGAACACTCATTGTTTATTTCTGAGAGGGATTCAACCAGCATTTTTTACACCCTGATTTGGGATGAGACTCCCCTGGCTGATGCTTCTTTCCACAGGGCTTCAGGGCTAGAAACAAACGTGGGAGTTTTGCTGCCTGCTCACACTGAAACAACTCCTGAATGTAACTGGCTTGAGGGTGGTGTCCAATCCCACCTCCCCCAGGTCAGTAATTCTGTGATGGAGCGATTCTAATACTCCACCAAGTAATCCTGTGATGTTGCCTGAGAAAAACAGAGCAAGAGAGTTGAGAAAACTGCCAACCTCTCTGAAGAGTTTGAGGGGAGCAGCTGGCATCCGTTCTGCTTCTAAGTAGGAAGCCCAGTTCCATACCTTCTTTTTTCCAGGAGCAACTAAGCAATCAAAAACAAAGAGGAAAAATGAATGTTTCTCTGAGATGCTTCCTGCTCTGCCCTCTCTTCTCCTTCTCCCCCCATGTACACACCAACGCTGTCTTGCTGGCACACCCCAAAGGCAGCAGTGTAACCCAGCCTTGGAGGACAGGGACCAGTTCCAGCAGGAGGAAAAACGTGCTCATTTCTCATTGAAAAAAAATGCATTATATTGCAGGTCAAAGGAATTGTGGCACCCGGGTTGCTGGCAAGCTGCCCGTGGGAAGTTGCCACTGTAAAGTTTGAACAAGATATAATAACTTCAAATTGTGGAAAATAATTCCTTCTCCTGATGTTTCACAGAGGAATAAGGGGTTAGATATAAACTAAAAGGCATTTAATTGCAGAAATAAACTTAAAACATAAATTAAAAACCAAATGAATTGTTATTCAATTCAAAACATTTTTTATATATATCATAGAATCAAAGAATGGTTCGGATTGGAAGGGACCAGAAAGATCACCCAGTTCCAACCCCCTTGCCATGGGCAGGGACACCTCCCACTAGACCAGGTTGCTCAAAGCCCCATCCAACCTGGCCTTGAACAGCTCCAGGGATGGAGCATCCACAGCTTCCCTGGGCAACCTGGGCCAGGGTCTCACCACCCTCAGAGTGAAGAACCTCTTCCTAATTTTTGATCTAAAGCTCCCCTCTTCCAGTCTGAAGTCATCACCCCTCAGCTAATCACTGGCAGCCCTTGTAAAAAGTCCCTCCCCAGCTTTCTTTTAGGCCCCCTTCAGATACTGGAAGGCCACCAGAAGACCTCCCTGGGTCATATTCTCCAGGCTGAACAACCCCAACTCTCTCAGCCTGGGGTTCCATCCCTTGCATCACCTTCATGCCCTCCTCTGGACCCACTCCAACAGGTCCTACACATACACATATATTTATGAACAGCTAATATCACAATGCCTCTACTAGAGAGGCAGTTACCAGTACAGAGATGATGAAAACAATCTGGGGAGGTGCCTGGGTTCATTCTAGTAGGACCATAGTCATACACATAGAAAATTACTTTACACAGGCTAACTCCTTTGAAGCATATAATAAACTTAACCCATAGTCTATAATCAATCACACGTTGAGTACAAGTTATATTTCCTTTAGCATTTGTAGGCTGTGGCTACGAAGCTCTCCAAAGCCAATGGAAAAAAGATTCTTATTGTCTTCAGTGAGCTTTGGTCTCCTAGATCCTCAGCACTGTGCCCATCACACGGGCAGAGCCGCTGGATTCTCACCAATACATTTCTGACTGACAGTGGTAAGAGGGTTATGTACCTAATAAGCTACTCTGAATGTGAAATGAGCTCTACTGTCCTTTCCTCTTCTGTTTACTATTATTCATTTTATAGTAGCTAGTAAAAAAATCTATAAACATTAAAGAAAAGAGACTCTGAGCTTAGCTCACCTTGTTTTATTGGTTTAGTGTTTCTGCGGCTTTTCTTATTATTTGATTTATTCTTCTCCTAGACACAGATATGTTAAAAAAAAGTTTAGCAATATTGATTTTTCCTCCCTCTGATCATCTCACAATGCAGGTACAATAAGGATGTCACATGTAACTAACAGACTACCAGTTAGCATTATTTCCTTTTCAATAACGCTGTAAGAACATCAGTAGGGTATTTTACATATATAACTTTGATCCTGCAGTATCCAAAAGTACTTTACAAATTATTTAATATGTGCTACTGAAGTTCATTCAAATCTGGCTCCTGAAGAGCAGCACAGCCCCCAATCTCCATTACAGGACACAGGATTTGCTTTCTGCAATGCAGGATTCACTGCTCACGTGAGCAGCCTCACTGGAAAGCTCCAGTTTCCTTTTCCCTTCAGAGGTTCTTATGTCCATCTATGCCAGGGAATAGATACAGAAAAAAAAAATCATTTATGAAGCCCTGAAGAAAGCAGAAGCTTCAAGTAACTCCTGTCATAGATGAACACCCCCGAAAACAGGGTTTCCCTGTGTGACACTTGGAGCCAGATTGCCATTCACGTTTCTTCTACGTGGTTTTCAAACTCATGTTTAATTCACCCAGGGTTGTCAATTCTCAAAGCAAACCAAAAAGGGCAAAATCTGAAATGCAAAGCTGCCTGCCCAACATGGCCCAGCAGAGATGGGGGGGCAGTTTCAAATGAGGAGAAAGGGGAAGAGGCAGAATGCAAGTACCTCTGAGAGCATCCAGCCCTGAAAACATCTCACACTCATCACAGGGAAAAGGTGAGCAACAAGATGAACTAAAGTGTTTGTGAGATCTGAAGTTGCAGCTTGCATTACCAACCAACACCCACCCCAGTGTCTCTGCATTACAAAAGCACCTGCAATATGTGAATATAAACACAATGGTTCAGGCCTGAGATGCTGGCACATGGCAGCAGAGTGCAGCTGGCACAAAGAAAGGTCCCTAAAGGAGTAAGATGTGAAGAAAGGATCAGGGCAGGCCAGGGGTATTTCTATTCATCCACCCCTAGTACAGGTTCTAGCAGTGTAGTGAGTGTATATGCAAGTATCCAATAAAAAGCAATCAAACTCTGCAGTCTGATGCTGTTGATATCACATCATAATCCTTGACTGGAGTTAAAGCATTTTTGGAGACATGTTTTTATGACTGTGACATGCACTTGGTGCACAGGGCTGTAACTACACCTACAAAGTTACAGCCTGAAATCTTGGCTTTGACTTCACTTGAGCTATTTGCCCTCGTGATGCCTCAGACTTCAGAAGAGATATTCTCATAACTGATGGACATCAGGACCAGCCCCAGACCACTCTCATGGGGACAGAATCTCCCTCAGCTCTGTCACTGTGCAGTGACATCCGAGACCCAGGATGGTCCCTGCTCATCACAGTTCTCTTTGAAGAAAATACTGTCAACCTCATTTACCTCATCCTCATCTGCGTTTTCCCCATCATCCTCAGACTCCAGAAGCAGCTTCCTCTTCCTTCTGAGACGTTTGACAGGTCTGTCAGCCTCATTCACCTGACAGGCACTGCTGGAATTAAGATTTCTAATATTTCCCCTGTTTCTGCAATCATCTGGAAAGCCTCTGGTATCACTAAACATCCAAAATTGAAAACAAAATCATATTAAAAGTGCAGCAATAGTCCTGCGGTATTCCCAGTGTCTCTGCACCTCTTTGGAAGAATGAGGATGCCTGGGCTGAGAACCTGAAGAAGTGAACTGTGTCTGCAGGGTTTCCCAGATACCTTTAAAATCACTCCAGAGTGCTAGCACAGCTCTCACCACTGGAGCAGCTCAAGAGTGTTTTCCATTTTGCCTTATTACAGGTCTAGAGGAAGAAAAGACACCATCCTTACCTGTAGGATGGGGAACCGAGGCGTTTCCTCTGGCTGGGGAAGAGAAAGGAGGCTGGAGTCCTGGAGAGGGGACTCCCCCCAGCCTGGCCACACTAACACTTGCTCTGAGGTTTTCATTCTACTCTCAGCAACACTTTTCCCTACCACAATGTTCTCTTTCAACGTTTTCAAGCACAGAACAGGAAGAATCTGGGGGTTCTTTACCTGTCCCGGCGCTGCTGGGAGCCTGTCTGAGTGCCAAACTTTCCATTCTCAAAGCAATCCATTTGCTCAGAGGTTTGGAAATTGTAGCAGGGCACGTCTTCTCTGGGAACTGCAGAAGCAAAGAAGAAGATAATTATTAAATTAAAACGTTAAAACACCTTTCAGGCAATTAGTTTGGTCAAAGTCCTTTACAAACTTTCATTAAGTGACTCCCAGTATCCCATTGTGAGGGAAGTCATCATTATCTCTGTGCTAGCACACAAGAAGAGTGTACCACCTCATTAAAGAAAACCCCTTTTATCTGTAATATTTTAATTTTGGAGAAAACTTTCTCCTTGTCAAAGTGATAAAGGAGGATATAATCTCAAGGCTATAACCAGGACACAGTTATAACCCTTTTTCTATTTCTTTATTCCTAGTAACCCTCTAACTTGAAAGAGAAATGTCAAACAAGTGATTTTTGGATACTTTTAATACAGTTGTTTAAGATTAAAAACTTCTGCCTTTATATACACTTTGTACATAGGAAAATCCTTCATAGGCAGCCTCTAAAAATAGCAGGTTATTGATGGGAGAATAGAAACAATTATTTCTATATCTAGCAAGGGATATATATCAATTTTTCATCTGGAAGAAAGCATGAAAATGGAAGGAATAGCTCCAATAGATCACTTATGTTTACTTTCTCCTACGATTCAAACTCTTCCTAATGCAAACTAATTTCTGTTTAATATTTTAACATAACACAACTGCAGTAGTCCTCGTTACCAAGCACCAGCAACGTCCCAGTGAGGGCTCTGCTGAAGGACATGCACATGGTGCCTGGGGGCTCCTACATACCCATGGTTCCTGCTCTGCATTTAGTGGCACCTTTAGTGTACACTGGCTGGATCAATCCATTCTGGAATGCCCCATTAAGCACTTTAAAAGACAAAGAGAGAACCCCACACCGTGCAGAACGCTGAGCTATGAGTCACTCTGTGAGTCTTTAAAGGGGTTTTCATCCTCTCCTTACCAGCACTTGGACTCACTCTGCTGAGACAACTGACACTTCTCATTCCTGTTTGATTGCTCCCTCCAGCCCGTGGATGTCAGATGGTGCTGGCTGGAGCTGGGCAGGCAGGCTGCCTACACACCAAGAACACCCTACCACAGCTTCAAACCTCTTTCTGTGCCATCTGGGACCAACAATTCCAGGCAGGGAAAAGCCAAAACAGGGAAAACTTGCAAAACCCAGGAGCTCTGCTCCATCAGAAGCCACACTGATCTATGGAATAGGCTTGGACTAAAAGGGTGTGGAAAACTCTTAAGAGCTGAGGTGTCCATGTAAGGGCTGGTTCTCTGCCTGATGGATTGGCATCTCCTCCACTCATGGAGGCCAATGACCCACCACCAGCAGGAGTGTAAGCAAATGCCTCTAAGTGTAGGTGAATGTGCTGAGCTTACAGGGAAATTCCAGAGGAGAAAAGCCAGCAGGGAAGACAGGTACAAACCCTTCCTACCCAAAACCAGAAATAGTCCTGTCAAAATCCTGGGGAAAGCCAACTGACAGACTCTTGTCCAGGCAGGCAACATAACTAGGGCTCATCCTCCCCTCAGAGAAGTTCTCTCCATGGGGATGCAGGAGTTCAGTGATGTGGCTCTGCCTTGATGAGGGACCCAGGATCACTAACAGACCTTACAGAGAGTTAACATCCTTTCAACTACTGCACCAGGACACACCAGTGAAGTCAAAGACAACAAGGCTCTGAACAGGCTCCAGCTATCCCATGGTGCCTCTGTGTCCCAAGCTATGCCTCAAGTCTCCTGCCACCACCTTAGAAGATCTATTTTGGTAAAACACATCAGGGAAACCTATTAAGAGCTCCCTACACCACAACCACATGCTGACATGCTTAACCAAGAGCATCTACACTGGATGGCTAATGGGACTTGTGGGATGAGCTCTTCCTCACACTCCCTCCCTAGCACCAGTCTGCATCAGTCAGTGCTCTCTGGAAGATGCTTGGGCACATCTGTGAGGGAGCTCTACCCAAGCAGTGAGTAACTTCATCAAAGGAAACTAGTGATTTACCAAGGTAAGTGAGGCTGGCCTGCTGCACTGAGTGGTCTGGAATCAA
>NW_008609536.1:36090-37175 GCF_000691845.1 Merops nubicus
ACATAAATATTGTGTTTTGACATACTGGTTTCTGGATAAACAGAGTAAGAACAAGGCTGCAAAGAACTGAGACATTTCTTGTCCATTACACTGATGTGCATGTCCAGTAACATGCTTGTATTATCCTGTTAAAACACATTTTTCCCATAATTTCAATTACAGTAGCCTTGGAAACCTCAAAACTCTTATGAGTCATAGTGTAACTCTTGGGATGAGCCAGATTAGATTCTTAGTTATGTTCTTGCAAAGATAACTAATACTACTGGGGATTCCTCCTGGGGCAGGAGTCCCAGGTCAGCACAGCACTGTGCCATCCACTCATGCCCCAGAGGAGTATCCCTGGAAATCCCCCTGCACCCCAGAGCAGCAAGCCAAGGCACAGCTACAGCAGCGAATCAAACAGTGCCAGGTCCTGCAACCTGGCCCCATGGTTCTTTAGCACAGACCTGGGGCTGCCCCAGGGCACCCAGAACCATGCCAAGCAGTTCCCAAGCACAGCTCAGGAGTCAGCACAGAGCTGAGATGCTGCCCAGTGGGTGCAAGCACTGTTCAAGAAGCTCAGGGCTTTAATAAGCTATATGTGACCAGACCATGCTGGTCACAAAGCCCCAAACCAGTACAGACACAAATTTAATTGCTGTCACGAGAAGTCAATCACCAGCGTTAAGGAGGACCACTGATGCCATTGCTGAGCCACTACCCTGGAAAGAAGGGGCTCCAGCTTCCCAGAATCACCTCTTCAAGAGATTGCAGGACTTCAGTTAAACCCCAGCAGGAGGGGGGTGTTTGATTACACCGACAAATCCAGCCCAGATCATTTATATAACCCCACTTACCTTCCACAAAGGGAGCACCAGGTACTGTTATGACTACACAGTAATTACACTCGCTCTAAATACTCCTAAAATCTCTGAACTAAGATGGTGACTCGCTCCCCACGCTGAGCCAGGCAGCACCACGCACTGAACTGGCATTTCAGCTCCTCTCTAGAAGCTTTTTCAGAACCTCTATATCCACAGCAAAAAGCTCACCTTCCAAAGCAGTGCTAGAGGCAGCGGAAGGGTCGGCAGCAGAAGGGTCAGCAG
>NW_008609537.1:0-1295 GCF_000691845.1 Merops nubicus
AAGCATCGCCGCGTCTTAAAGGCGCGCAAAGACCACCGCCTCCTTCCCCACGGGGCACTTTTGGAGCTTGGAGAGAGGGGGAAGAGGGCAGGACACCGCTGCGGGGGTGCGGCAGATGTCACTTCGAGGATGTGAGCGGGAATGGGACAGTCGCACAGCTCCCAGCTGTGATTTGGGGACGGACGGGTCCCTGCCCCGTGCACCCAGTGTGGCATGAGTGGAGTAGGCGCTGCCCTGTGCCCCACACTGCTTCCCGCTGGCTACTCTGGGATGCTATGCCCCCAGAACGGTGACACCCAGATCCACCTAGATGAAGGGGACTTGGGGACTTAGTAAAAGTCCCTTTTTTCCCTTTCTTCTAAGCCAGCCATGGAGAAGCCCTACCGGTGGTCTCTTGCAGAATCAGGGGGGAGCAGCTGCCTGCATCCCTGCTGTGAATCAGCCCTGCCCAGGGGAGGGGGTGCCCCCATACCCGTCCGCGTAGGCCTGGTTCACACCATGGGATCACAGAACTTTCCTCCTGAAACTGGTTTCTGAACGGGCTCGGCTCACCCAGCGTGAAGAGCAGGACGGGCAACGCTTTATTTCAGGCGGCAGCATAAATCAGCCCCTGGCTGGTGTCGGGCTCTGCCAGACGTTCCCCTGGGGAAGCAGAAGTAGCCGCAGGGGATGTTTCTCCAAGCCTGAGTTTGCAGCTTGGGGCCCGAGTACAAATCCATGGCCGTGTTCAGGTTGGTAAAGGGACTGAGGACACATAAGGGACATGCAGAGCCCTCCAGCAGCAAAGGATAGGAGCCAGCTGGACGTTGTGATGTCTCAGCTCACTGCTGCCAGCTCTGCTGGAGCCACTTCGCCAAACCAGGGTGCATAGGGTGTCTTGGGGATGTTGGGAATGATGCACAGCTCCCTCTGAGGAGGGACCCGAGAGATATGGGGGGCGTGGGGAGGGTCAGGAGGCACCGAAGTACAAGGCAAGGAGCCACACAAGACAAAAAACACTCAGAAAAGTCCTCGGCAGCCAAACTCACTAGCCCAGACATGCCGCAAAGCACCTCTCACTGGGAGCCGCAGCTTGAAAAGGGCCTTTGAGGAGAAGCTGGGGAGCGCAAACACGTTTCTCCTCCTTCCCCTGGGGGAGGAAAGTTCCCGCTCCACAGCAGGGTGCTGCACCCCACATGGAGGAGAACACTCCTGGGGGGCTTGTTACAGCATCCTTAGCAATGGGGGACCGGGGGTGAGCATCAGGAGGGGGTAAAGGGGATTTATTGGAGGGAAGGGGGGGTTGCCTCCCTGCC
>NW_008609537.1:1431-8695 GCF_000691845.1 Merops nubicus
GGGGGAGGCCGGGGGGACCGGGGCTGGCCAAATCCCAAAGCCCAGAACAAATCCCCACTGCCTCCTGAAAAAAGGACTCCAGACAAGCCTTGGCCCCTGCCCTATGGAAGGTCAGGTGGTTTGCAGCCTGCATCCCTGTGTCCCCGCATCCTTGTATCTCTGTGTCTCTGCATCCCTGCATCCTTGTGTTCCTGCATCTGTGTCCCTGCATCCCTGTATCCCTGCGTCCCTGCATTGCTGCATTGCTGCTTCCCTGCTTTGTGGAGGGCCAGGTGATTTGCAGCCTGCATCCCTGCTCTGCAGAGGGCAAGGTGATTTGCAGCCTGCATCCCTGCATCCTTGCATCCCTGCATCCCTGTCTCACAGAGGGTGAGGTGGTTTGCAGTCTGCTCCCCTACCCATGTCAGATCCTGCCCCTGCTGCTCCAGCTTTCCCGTTTCCAAAGGATTCCCTAGAGCTGGATGAGGCTCAGAGAGATGCTTCAAGCTTGTTCTGTGCAGGGAATGGCTGCAATGCCCACATGGATGAGGAAACACCAAAGGGAGATGACAGAAAGTTAAAATATGCCAAATGTCAAGGAAAAGGTGAGGAGGGGTGACTGCTCCTGGCACCTCCAACAGAAGAATGATTGGGGCAGCAAACGGTGACTGAAGGTGGAGATGGGCAGGTTACTCAAGGTGCTCCCACAGGACTCCCTGCTGCAGGAGGCCCTGGGTGCTCAAAGGTTTGCACATGGCAAATAAACAAGTGGACAAAGTCATGGAAGGAAAAGTCATGGAACTCTTTTAGACACAAAAGCTCCAACATCACTGTGCTGCTGGTGGCCAGAGGCTAGAGGACCACCTGGTCAACCCCTCTCTGCAGTTCCTGCCCCCATACCGCTCCCTGTCCACCTGGGAGACATCCAGGGTGGCTGCCATGGGGCAGCACTGGAGGTGGACCTCTGGGCTGCCCCATTCTATCTTTCTTTCCTTCTTGTGCAGTCTGGATTCCATGCTGCACTATGTCCTACCAAGCCTCTCTCTGCATTAAAAGCTAATATGATTTTCTGTTTGGTTTTTTTTTTTTTTTTTCCCCCTAAAAGAGGCCAACTGCTCCTACCCAGGAATACCTGTCCCATCTGGCTTCTGGGTCGCTCATTTTCATTGCATGAGTAAAGGACCAAGAAATAGACCATAAAAATAACTGCCTGCAGCTGAACCTCTCTGGGAAGCCAGGATACACAAAAGAGGTGGCTTTAGGGGAAGCCGGTGTCACGATCGAGACTATAAACCACCTCCTTCTGCTGCAGGTTCAGGTCCTTCTGCTGCCTGTGTTCAGGCAGAGGGAGGATCAGTGCTGTAATTCAGCCGCTCTTGCAATTGCAGAGTGTGTCAGCGCTGGGAAATCCCCAAAGCTCACCGCCAGATTAAGAATTAGCTCCAGATTGTAGCAAGATGGATCGGCATCCTGGCATGGTACCCTCCAGCAGCCTGTCGTAGCTGCTGCTGGTGCTACGTGGTGCGCTTGGTCCCTGCTGTCTAAGGCAAGGAGAAGTTGGGGAAGCAACCAAAACAAGTGGCCAAGGAAGCGGCACCGTGTCCTCGGAGTGTGGCCTGATCCCAATGGCCTGAGCCCTGAGCTGATTACCAGCAGCTTGATCTCTCCTCTAACACCACAGCCTGCTGCCTGTGCAGGGCTGCCCAGGGGGAGCCGCTCCCCTCAGCTGCCTGCTTCCATGGATGTGGCTGTTTCCAGCTTGGCTTTGCTGGCTGGGCGTTGTGTTTCTCACTTTCCCTGGCAGTGAAGTGCATAGGGAAGGGAGAGAGAAGGCTTCGTACTAAGCCACACTCCCTTGCCAGCCCATGCTGCCCAGGCGCCCCAGCAAGTCTTTGGCCGGCAGCCCAAAGGCCAGGAGTTACCAGCATTGCTCAGGAGTGAGAAAGGTCCCCTGGGGACAGGACTGGGGTGACAGAGGACACCGGGGGAAAAGCCACTCTGCAGAGGGTAGTGCTTGGGAGGACAATGGCCGGCATCACGGCGAGGGAGCAGGCAGACTCAAGCACGGGCTGTGTGCCCCTTCCGATCCCCTTCGGCCTCCTCATCCCTCCCAGGGCCGCGACACAGGAAAGACTTGTTGTATTTTTCCTGCGAGCAGAAAATTTTGCTGGGCAAGAAACTTTGTAATAGCCTTTGGAGGCACATGAGAGAGGGCAGAGAGGGGTGAGGGAAGTTCCTCCTAGGGGCTGTTTGGCCCCAAAGAGGAAGGAGCCCACAGAAGGCCAAGAAGGCCACCTTGTGTGCGCGCCCTGGTGCCCCAGACTGCTCTCTCCGTTTGCAGAAGACACCCTGCAGACCCGGGGCTGCCGGCCTCTCCTGGCAAGCCACAGCACACACCAGCCTGGCTGGGCTGTGATCGGAATCACAACGGCCTCCTGGCTGCCTGCACACAAGGGGAGAGTGGAAGATGCTGCTCTGCTCTCCTCTGCTCTCTCCTGTGGTCCCCAGGCCTCCCCAGGCTGCCAGGAGATGCTCCAGGCTTTTCCTCTCCCTCATCTTTTCCCACCAGCTGATCGTCTGCAGCTCCAGGAGAGAGACTATCACCTTGGCCTCTTGGCTGCAGGGCTGGGAGGTTCCCACACACCCTTTACCAGCCTGGGGCTGAGGAATTTGTTCTGGAAATGACCCCCTGCCCTTTTTATTGCCCCATTTCCCTCCTCACAGTCCAGCCAGGTGGCTGTTAAATACCACAGACACCCTGTGCTCCCTGTGTCACAAGGTGCCCATAGTGTCTGGTCCAGTGCTGAGACACCCTGGGGAGGTCATGAATTTGAGGATTGTCCCAAACAACCCAGGAAAATGGGGGGAAGCTCCATTAGACCAGGAGGTACCTGTGCCCCATCCCAGCATCTACAGCTTTGGAGTGAAGCCGAAGGAGAAGGATTATACAATGGAGAAGGAAAATTAAAGTCTGGATCTGAGAGGTGAAAAGTAAATGGAGATGTTTAAACAGCCCAGGAGTTATAGGACATGCCGTGCTTTCTCCTGGCAGAAAGGATAGGAGATGTAGTGGTGAGGCCGGGTGGGATTTTGAAGTCACCTGATGAGTCTTTGCTGGTGTTAACACACACTAGTATGGTGAACATCCTATGGAAAAAAATCCAAGGGCAGTTTGTAGAGACTCTTACAGTCCTAAAAGAAAAGGAAGAAAGTCTCAGACGTGACTGGCTGTGTTGGTTTCCTCAGATGAAGCCCTGGGCTGCACAGGAGGCAGAGTTACACGTATACTTGGGCTCTGCTAGTGACTGCCGTGGCTGCGAGACAAGCTGGCGACAGTCTGAGGAGGGACAGGGCTGACAGTGCGAGGCAAAGATGCTGAGGAGATAAAAGCATTTGAAACACAATGTGTTGTCAACAGAATGAGTCTGTGGGGCAGAGGACATGGCTGGAAAAGAGCTTGGTCACATATATGCTGAGGTTTGATGTGTGCTTACCAAGCCAAAGGAATGGGAAGCCCTCTCTGATGAGGCCATTGATCTGGACTGCACGTGGAGTGATCGGAGACACGGAGTGGTCCTGCCTGCCAGGGTCTGCCCAGGCAGCCCAACCAGAGTGCAGGAGCACTTCACTACTCCTTGGCCTGCCATCGAGGGAACCAGGATAAGACACTAAATTGTTTGGGGAAATTACACCTGGGTGAAGACCATCCTGAACGTCTGACACATCCACTAGTTAGAAAACAAAGAATGAAGGTTGACGAAACTGTAGGTAATAATCTGACGTGAAAGATACCACGTAGGACACAAAATAATGTGTCTCTGGACCTTGTTATCCAGATATAGACAAATCTGTCCCTGGGCTGGGAGGCAGTGGTTGCCTAGGGACTAGTCAGTATGACCTGATTCTGCTTTTTCTGGACAAAAAAAAAGGACAGTTCTTGCTCACTTTCATGTGATGCTCCATAGGGTTAATTTTTCCAAAGCTGAAAGAAAGTAGGAGAGAAAATTGTTGGGAAGAATAATTTAGAAAAAAAAAAAAGTGAGAAAATATTGTGAGCTCTTCAGAAAGAATTTTTGATAGCTGGCAGGTCACAGTGCAAACGGAGAGGAAACAGTTTTGGCTACAAGCCCATTCTGATTCAGTGGTGAATTGGAAACCAAAGAGCTACACATCACAGCTGGAAGAAAGGGAGGACACTAAAAATCAGTCAATAAAAAGGAAACAAGATATTGATTAGGAAAGCTAAAAAAGAACAAGGAAAAAATCCATGTTGGGCAGGGGTGAGGACAACAGGAGAGACTCGCAGGTAGATTGAGAACAAAAAAAGTGACAGCATTGATATAGTCTCCACCTAACACCATGGAGATGATAATACTAACAGTGATATGTAAAAGTTGTTGTGCTCAGTAAATAACTCCATTTGGAGAGCTGGGGGAGGAGAGATATACTTGTATCAGACAAGATATCATACAGACCACTGGAATCTTGGAAAGATATTAGAGCACATACAAGAGTGAATTCACAAGCCCAGAAGAGTCCTTAGAGGGCTGGCAGAAGTGTCCTGCCTTACTAACCTTTATTTGCAAGAAGATCAGAGAAATGCTAATGTTTTGCCAGAATTTCTAAAAAAGGCAAATGAGGTCACTGGATAAATCAGACCTGTTAACCTGGCATCGTGCAAAAGACTGGAAGAGAATCTGAGCTTCAATCAACACGGAACTAACAGGCAAGCCTATAAATAATGAATTGTCCTGTTTTTGTGGCAGCAAGGTTTGGTACACAAAAATGAGCCTGGGTTTGGTAAGTGAAGGTCACTGCATGACCACAACGTTGTTCTTGTGAACATTTTGACCAAGAACTCTGCGATACAACATCATAAAGTATTTTCTACAGGAGCCAGCTACAGGTGGGCTTCAGAAATACTTGACTTTTGTTGAGACACAAGAGTCTTCTTCACAGGCATGGCATCCCCTGGAAGGTGGATGCTCCTGAATCCTTCTCTGATAACCACTGATAACACTGGCACATGGCAGAAGGATGGGTAATGAGATCTGCTGAGTCCTGATCAGTGGCTTTCTCGTTTGGTGAACTCAACCCATTCAAACCAAGCACCTTAGCAAGTCAAATACAAGGAGCACAAGTCCTAGGACTTCTGGAGCCCTATGTGGACTTCATATATGAAGTGAGAGGATGGAAAGGTTCAGAGCATAAAATCGACTCAACTAGAACTCCTACAGTGATATGGGACTAAAAGCAGTAGTACAATTTTTGGATGTTTAAATGGAAGACAATGACATGGGTGACGCAGAAGTCCTGCCTGTGCTTTTCAGTGTTTTGTTTTGTCTGGTTTTGGTTTTAATGAGGATGAAACATGGAAGAAGATGTAGAAGAGAATCAGTGCAAGGAAGCCCAAGCATGGGAGAGAACAAGAGCACACATGTCTAGTCTGGTTTTCTAAATGAAGCAGAGATTAAGAGCTGTATGAGTGCTTTCCTAAGGCCACAGGAAAGCTAATTTCAGCTTTTGTAGGTAACACCAAACATTTACAGAGGAGAAACCAAAAAGACAAACTCTACACCCCGTTGCTGACATGAAGGACGCGTTCTAACAAAGTAAAACCTTCAGCCGTTTCTCATCATGTTCCCAATCTCTCTGGCTTGGCAGACGGAAGGTGTACCACAGGTGTTGGAGACCTCACCCTGGGAAACAAAACCCTCAGACACGCCCTTCGATCCCCTACAGCAATCCAAACGTACATATTCATCTCAACATACCCCAAGCAGGTATCCCACAGCACATACCTGGGATACCTACCTCTGCTGGCAAACGCCATATTCTTATCAGTTCCGCATTAGTTGAAGCACTAGGGCCACTTAATGTATCATTATTGGTGCTTGATCTCACAAGTGTCTTAAGAAGGTGGTGTTCATGCAGCCTGACTTCATTACTGTCTTATGAGGCTAGCTGAAGCTAAAATATCCTTATTGCTCCATCTGCACTCATTTTAATCTAGCACCTTTACACATCAAGAGATTTATTGTTTTATCGCTCCATTAACAAAAGCATCTGCCTTGGTCTTCATCTGAGGTCCTGTGACTCCTACACTGACAAAACCCTTAACTAGGAGTTAGTTTTTTAAGTTAAAATGCTCTCAGGAGCCTAATTGCTTCCGTTTCATGCTAAATGCGTTCATATAGGCAGCAAACCAACGGCTAAATTCCAAAGCCAGCATAAACCCACACGAGAAATTATCAAGCTTCCTCAACAAGAAGCATGATTAATCATTAGAACCAACCAGCTAATGAGAGACTAAGGCTTGATGGGTTTATCTGCAGATCAAGACTTGGTTCCCTTCTGGAAGAGGTGTTTGATTTGGCATCCGTTGTAGGAGTAAGTGGGTAAAGTACAATGACCTGTGGTGTAAAAGAAGCCACATGGGAGGGGTGGCCATTCCTTCTGGTCTGATCCTCCCAAATGCACTGCACCTCCATTTGCTTCACCAAGACCTGGAGATGAGCAAATGGGCTCCCTGAAATCAAGGCTGGGGAGTCAGCTCATCCAGCCTGTCCTCCTACCTTCAGGGGATCCCTCAATATGCAGTGTGAAACAGTCAAGGGCGGAGAGCCAAAGCGTGGCTAACCCCAGCCCAGAGTCAGCACAGGCCAGGGAGCCTCTCTGATTCAAAAATGTTTGGCACGTGTCTGGAGATGCCACCAACATGTGAGACTGAACAGGGCCTTCCTTGGAGATCTCAGCTTGGGGATCTTGTTCCTTCTCAAAATCCTATCCCCAAGCCTGAGGCTGAGCCCATAGATCATGGTGCTCAAGGGAAGTCCCATTAGATCAGAGCTACTCAGGTGCCTTACTGCAGCTATGGCAGGACTGTCTTCTCACAAGCGACCCAACATGTTGTCTTGTGATGGTTTATTGACTGAGAGGTACCTCTGGACACAGAATGCCTCCTTTTCGTTGCTACTTGGTGGAAGGCCACTAACACAACAGGATGGACGAAAGGCGAGACGATGAACAGTGTGCTGAAGATGGTTCTGTCCTGCTTGATGATAGTGGGCATCCCAGTATTAGATGATTCTATTAGGGGTGGTAAAATCTCACTGTCATGGTTTGGGGTAAATAGAGCTGGTTCTGCTCAATGATTTTACTTTTAAGTAAGCTCTTCTAATTAACTGCTCTGTCTCAAGTTAGCGTTTTCATGAACTATCTGGCTGTAGCAGCGTTAAGACTTCACGTTTAGAGTTATTGCCAGGGGTCGGTATGCAGACCAAGG
>NW_008609538.1:0-13069 GCF_000691845.1 Merops nubicus
GGCCGCCCTTCCGCGCCCCTCGGGCCGTGCCGCGTCCCGGGAAGCCTCTGTTCTCCCCTCCCAAACCCCCAGCCGCCCATCTCCCCCTTGCCGGCTCGGGGGAGCTTAGGAGGGGTGCTGGGGATCCGCGCTTCCCCTCGGGCGTGGCTTTTGGGAGAGGTTTGCCTGGCTGGTGCGTGGGTAAATGGCAGCGAGGCGTCGGTTCCTGTGCAATACTGAGAAACTGATAATTAATTCAATTTATTTTTACTGTGTGAGCTGAACGTTGGTGCTTCAGGGAGTTGGGTGCAATGCTGATGATATGCAATTAAAAATATGATTGGAAGGCGTTTCATTTTTCACTTTACATCTAATTTAGTGCAAGGAATTGTGCACAGTGTTGTGTGAGAGCTTTAAGGTCTGGCCATCTCCGAAGGCTTCCCAGAGCCTGAGCCCCATGTCAATGTGTAAAATACCTAAAACTTGTTTCTGCATTATGGATTTTCTAAAGCCTGCGCTTTCACAGTTACTTGCTTTAACACACTTCTGTTTTGTTTGCTTCAGTGGCAGAATGAGAGCTTTGGAAAGGAACAAGATCACAAAGAAGACGTTGGAGCTGGCACAGCAGTATTTCTTGCCCCCCTACGCTTTCCAGATCCGGGTTGGTGCCCTGTACCTTTTGTATGGGCTCTACAATACACAGCTTTGCCAGCCAAAACAAAAGGTAAATGTTCTGGAGGTTTTAGTCACAGGTGACACTAGATTTGAGATAGACTGTGTCACTCTGCCTACTTTGCCATCATAAATGGGTAGGCCATTTTCTCTCACTTTCTTAAAATATTTAGAACCAGGTGATCCTTTTGGAAAAGGTGACCTTTTATATACAGCTTTGTGTTTGAGAACTTATATAGCAGCGACTAGGATACTGTGTATGCCACCTAAATTGTAGCTGTGATCTCAGAAGTCTTGTTTGCTGGATAGGAGGCTGTTCTCTGGTCAAAAATGAAGAAGATGAGCTTTCAAAATGGAGCCAGAGAACGTGCGCATCTCCTCTGTGGAGAACTCTATTACGGGCTCAGTTATCTCTTAGAGTTTCAGCAGAAAGAAGACTGAGTTATTTCCAATTCCTGCTAACCAGAAATGGCATTTGTAAATAGGTTGAAAGTGTGGATACCTGAATGACATGTCTCCTTCCTGCTTCTAGGACAGGAGAACAGTATAAAAAGAAGTTGGAAGCTCAGTGCAAGAAGTGGTTTACTTGGAAACTAATGTATCTTGTGTGCATATGCACAACTGAGTCCAAATTCTTTAAAAAAGAAACTGAAGTATTCTACAATGATGCTATTACATTTCATATCTTAATTTCAAAGAAGTCAGGACCTTTTATGGAGATTACTTTAGTGAATTTTAAACGCATTGCTATTAGCAACTGTTAGAGAGTCCAGGAGCTATGTTAGGTAGAGAGAAAATAGGTTGGCCTAGTCCAGAGGAAAGCAAGAAGGCAGGGGTACTTTTATGAGCATTTCACTGACAGCAAATCATGATACGAGTATTATTCCCTAACCATCTAGTGAGAGTCTCCTGGGTGCATATTGTTTCAGGGATCTCAGAATGTGGAGAATTCACTTTTTTTACATGTCAGGGAGGGCTTGTGTTCATGTCACTGTCAAGCAAAGTAACTGTAATGAGAATATTTAACACAACAGTATAATAAGCTTATCTGCATAAAATTTTGATTGTAGTAGCAGGTGTTACAGTAGAATCTTGTCGGTAGTTCTGTGGTGCTGTGACATGTTACACCCCAGACATAACATGCTCACAGTAGTCAGCTAAGTGAGTTTTTGTTTGCTGCAGTAAGCAGGTCAGTATGACAACAAACATCTCTTCTGTTGCAGATCAGAATCGCGCTCAAGGATTGGCCTGAAATCCAGAAATTTCAGCAGGATCTGCTAGACTCCCAGCATTATGATGCTGTGTACATCTTCAGGACGCTGCGAGTTGCCAGAGCATTCCATTTCACAGCAATGACAAAGCTGGTGTGTTATTCCTTTGATGACCTACTGGTGTTAATAAAGTACCCTGGGCGTGCAGTGGCTGGCAGTTCAGCAGTACTCGTGTACCTAGTTTATCTTGGAGCCTGTGTGGAAATGTCTTGCTTTATGTAGCTAGGTATGTGACCTAAAGCTTGGAGGATGTTTGGTTGTAGCATGCTTCCCACCTGGAAATACTATTTCAATATCTCGTGTTCTTACTAGGTTTGAGATGTCTTATTTGTGTAAATGTCAAACTCAGGAATCCAGGTGCTAGAATAAATTCTTGACTATGGAATAATTTTGGAAATGTGCTGACTCTGAGCACTTGAGAGTAAAGCTGAGGGCTGTTGTTGGTGAGATGGTTTTACGCCTATCAGCATCTCGGGAGGGTTGGTTATGCAGCAAGAATTTGCAGTTTAAGTTTGCTTTTGGGTTACAAAACATTTTCTCTTGCTTTAGCTAAACTACCGAACTAAGAAGAAGATTGAGGAAAAAGATTTTAAAGAGGAGTTTAAGGACCCAAGCAACAGAGTAAACAGCCTCATCACTAATGATGTATTGGAGGTACAGTAGCTTTTAAACTACAGATTAATCACTGGTTTTGTTTTGTTTTTCTGTTGTCCAAGAGCTGTAACTTACATAATTACAGCTTTATCCTTTGTGAATCTTCTTATGGAATGCAAACTGAGGTAATAGTCTGTGCCAGCAATTGTACCAAATGCTCAGAAACTTGGCACATATTTTGGGAGAATTATGGCATCTTTTTCCATAGTGAAATGCGGTCTTAATATTCTGTGGTTTTGCCTCAGTAGGATGTAAAAGGGGAAGGGTATAAAAAGGAGAGACAAATGGAAAATGGCAAGTGAGGAGGAGGGTGCTCCTTTTGATAGGTCTGCAGGTTGGAGGCTTGATACTTGTGGTAACATGAATTTACTTGTCTGCAAGTTTATAGCCTTATCTAACCCCTATTTCTCCCTTTAAACCTTGATTTTGTTTAAAATATAATACATTTTATAAAAAAGTGGAGTAATTCAAGCTGAGTCTAGGTTCAGACTCTGCTCATTACAACTCAATAGATCTTTGTGGACATGTTAGCATGTCAAATAGTTTTGCTGTTAGCAAATAAGTATCATCAGTAGAGTTGCCTACAGTAGTACAAACATCAGTAATCTGTGAAGTGGCAGGGTGACTGCTTCCTCAGAAGGAGGAAGTAAAATGCTCTCTCCAAAGAGATGGAAGTAGACACCATGTCAGACCTCTGAACACTGATCCTGAGTATCGCTGGCACTTCGTCCTTAGTTTAAATCATGCAAGATGCTCTTTCTTCTTTTGCACCTTTAGTGGACTGATGAGATTGTGCTAGGTAGTGCTATTGCTATACTCCCCAAAACTGAACTGATCTAAACAGAATCTGTTCCTAATACTCCTGCTAGTTCCATGGTCTCCCTAGAATGGTTTGTATAAGCCTGATTTTGTTTGTTGAGGACTTAATAGTGCTTTACTGCTGTAATTTTTTTTTTGTCCCCTGAAAAGAGTATCTTTTTTATTTTAGGAACTAATGAATATTCATGACCACTATCAGAAAATGAAGTGTGTCATTTCAGCTGACAAATCCCAGCCAGACAAGGCGCTGAGCTTGATAAAAGATGACTTTGTGGTTACTCTCAAAGATATAACCTTGGAACATCAGGAATGGCAGCAGAACAGAATGGTAGGTGATAGCAACCATTGTGCTGTGGCAACTTAACAGATGCTGTGGACATGTAAGAATTGTCTTTCTTAGTGTAATTACCTCTGATCATACTTGGTAAATCTCAGACTTGGGGAGAAAGAACTGTAACACTGCTACATGGAGTGAGTAAAACCCTAGGGAGAGATGTGGTGTGGGGGAAGGACATGGACTTGGATGTGGTCCTGTCTCTGTGATAGGTGACTGCCAAGAGAAAACCCCTGGAAAATGTATTTTATGGGCAGTATTAGAATGACCATATGAATTCCTCTGTAACACTCTTGGATCCAAGGAAGGCTGTAGTGTAAAATGGATGAAGAAAATGGGCATGTGTGTAAATACCTGGGGTTTTTTTTCGTTTCTTGGATTTTAATTGCCTTGTATAACAGCCATTTAATTTTTTTTTCCCCAGAAATTATTCCTAAATGTTAAAGAAACTGAGGAAACATCAAACAAAAAGGAAGAAGAGACTTTGCTAAATTCAGAGGTAAGAAAAATGAACTAGTTTGCTACATTGCACAGGGCAAATCTGTTAGTTTGTGGACTTCAGATCACAGGCTAAGCAGTGCAGGTCAAGGCTTGAGAGTGCCAAAGTGCCAAGAGTGTGTAATTGGGCTGTTTGGTTTTTCTTGTTTGTTTGTTTGTTTGCTTTTTAACTTGCACGTTTTCTGTCAAGCTGCAAGCATTCGCTGCACTGGTAGCTCTTAGATGCTTGTAATAAAAAGTCTCTTAGATTAAGGATGGGAAAGAGCTGTATTTTTTTTTTTTTTTCCCCCAAATTTCTTTATGGTCCCTCCTGGAGTTTCAGCTAAATGCAGTATCCATTTTTTATGCTGCAAAATCGCCTCCTGTTGTACTTATCTGCTTGGTTCAACTTGGAACTTGAGGTAAGGTGTGAATCTTCAAATTTTATTTTTCTCCTCCTGGGCTTTGTAACAGTGAAGACAATCAAAATCATGCTCTTTTTAGTTAAGTTTGAACTTTTCTTGAAGTAACAGTTTGGCAGCATTCTAATTGTGTGGAACTAATTCTAGAATTGCAGCTGTAGTGAGATATTGCTCAAGTGGTTGGCATGATATTTCATATCAATATGACTATGAAATAGAATATAAAAACCTTTTCTTACTGATATCTTGTTTCTTTGCAGGGTTCGGAAAGAGCAAATGCGTTGGCTAGAATCAAATACAAGTCTTACTCTGCAGTTGCTGAGGTAGGTATAATATTTGATGGTAAAGATGTACTTATTTTTAAAGAACAGTTTTAAGTACCAGTTTAATGTAAATGCTGGGTCAGAAAGGAACAAGTTAAAACTGCACTCTAATTCAACCTTTAAATGTTCTAGTTTTCCTAAAACACTGGGGAAACCCACCACTATTAGTATTTTCTCTTAGACTTATGTAAGCAGTGCAGATATGGTCTGTGCTTGGGAATTTTTAATTTACAAGGTGTCTTTTAATGTCTATGCTCCATTTAAGTAGATGGGATAAAAATACTTGTGAATTTAATTGCTCAAATTCCTTGAAGCTTAAGTATTGAAATCTGTGAGCATACTTGTAAAAATGGAACTTGGGGGTTTAAAGTCAGTTGGAAGTTCTTGGAAACATGTTTTCAATAACTGTTACTGTAAAAATATTGTTGATCTGTATTTTTTAAAGCAGGTGTATGAGAAACATCACAGCTTTCTTTATTAAAATCACATTGAGAAATGCATTATTAAATAAAATACAGCTCTGGAATGTGCAGTGTTCCAGTCTTGTGAATATGCAGTGAGGATGTTTTCTAGGTATCTAAGCAAAATGTGACAGTAAGGAGGCTTAATGGAGCAGCAGTTTTTGGAAGCGTTCCTTTTATTTGCACACAGTACCAACAGAGAATGGTTTGAAAATAAATGAATGTTTCATTACCTGAATTTTAAGTGATATAACCCATTAAATAATAAAAAGGTGTTATCCTGTTAAAACCGAAGAACAGTTACTAGTGGGAATCCTCCCTCCTTCCCTCTCTCCCTCCCCTTCCATCTCTTCTCCACCCTTACACAGAATTTCTTGCTTTGGTTCTTGCTGATTTGTAAAGTACTGGGCGACATAAGAAAATACCTGGCTGTAGAAGTTTAGCTTGTTTGTATCGTCCATACCTATGTTTGGGTTCTAGGCTTCCAAATCCAGAAGACATCGTCAAGTAAAATTGGAGTCTTCTGAATCAGGAGCAAATTGCGGGAAATCTCCAAGCCGAGGTAAACAGAGCAACAGGAGACCACAGCCAGCAAGGAGAAGAGATGCTTTGGAAATCAAAGGTATTCATTTATCTGTGCAGTTTGTTGAATGTACAATGCTGAGACCAACAACTTAAAGGACTCATTACGTATATGGATTCTCATGTGGTGCCATCATTTATGTTGGTGTATTCTGAAAGTGACTGAGTCTTAGGACTTGAGGACAGACTCGTTTTGACGTGGGATAGGTACAAGACCTGGTGTGAGGGTCTTTGCTAGGTGGAAAGAGGAGGTGAGGAGGGACATTAATCATCTATTTTGTGTCTTTGCTGGAGCCATCCTGTTTGGTGTTGCTGATCTTTGGCATAGCTGAACTGACCAGTGATCAATGTCCTTATTTTATTATCTTAGCATTTATGTCATCAGGATTGGTGCAGTTTTACTTTCTAGGTGTTGGCACGTCCTTGCTTATGCATCTTTTCTTTGTCTTCCAAGGTTTTCTTTAGGTCTCTTTGTCTCCTTCTTTTGAAAACATGATAAATTTCTTAAGGAAATCATCTTTGTAATATCCAACTTTTAAACTGATAGGAGTTGCTCTGCCATTTAAATTTTTCATTTACTTATCATTTAACCTTTGATAAATAATAATTGAACAGCAATATAGTCTTGAATGAACTTTACTTTGAAGAAAGGGATTTAATCTCAAAGTTCCAAGCTCTCTTTACTTACTTGCTTAGCTTCTGCTAGAAAAAGTTACTGAGAAAATTCATCCCTCTTCAGAGGTTATCATGAGACAATGTTTTCTTTGTTTCACTTTAAAACAGTAGATGAAGTGTTGATGACAAATAAGGGCATTTAAAATTATCTCTGGACTGAGTTGATTAATATGCTTTAAAATGGCAGAGTTAATTACTTGTTGATGGTTTCTTTAGTGAACCATATGATGATACTGTGAAGTGTAGGTGTTTCTGTACAGCCTTTGACTAGAAAGTCAAGAGAGCAGCAAATGAACAGTATTTAACTGACTTGAGATGTAGAAGAAATTAACAAAAGCTGATGTTTTTTCCTAAAAATGTGTCTGCAGGTGAAGTTCAAGTGGCAGAGGAACCTGTTACTCAGCATATTGGGATGCCTATAATCACAGAAGAGAACTCAGATGAAGAAGGTACAGAGATAGAAAATTTAACAAACCAATGGTTTCTTTTTTGATAGCTCTCTGCTACTGTCTTTTTCTGAAGCTGAAGCTGATATTTTGGACTGTGTGTTGCTGCCTTGCAAAAGCTAGATTAGTCATTAAGCCTGTAAATTGTTGAATGAAAATTGGAGCTTTGGTTTGATACTTTGTTAGAAGCACACACGTGGTGGCAAAGTCCTGTGAGTAATCTTTTTCTATGTAGATTTCATTTTAGAGTGTTTAGAGTCAAAATGGGTCCAGTTAAATGGAGTCTGACTCTATTATAATACAAATCTGACTTGGAAGAGTTCCAGCATGTAGAGAAAAATGATTTTTTTTTTTTGTCATTGCCCCACCTACAGAAGGTACCTGTCCTAGTAGCTCTGAGATCTTATGTAACCCACGCTTGATGTCAGAATAGTCCTTGCTGCCTTCACCTTCCTGGAGGTGAGAGGGTGAAGAAGTTTCCCCTCTAGCCTTAGTTTCAGCTGGGCAATGCCCCAAGGATTAAGGAGTCTGAGGCTGATGGGTCTCACTTACATAGAGGAGGGGCAGGCTTCATAGACCAGAGGTACTGGTTCTTAACTGGAAAGAGAAAAAAAAGAGTGGAATTTAATTAGGTTGCTTGAAGGGGGAGGAAAGGTTTAATACAGCTTCTGGAAAGCTTTAATGACATAGGTGAGTGTGAGGAGTATATCTTTTGGAGTCAATTTACTGCCCAAAATTGTATGTATTGGAAGGATATTTCATAAAAGGGAGCACAGTAACTATTAAAATACATTTGTAGTGAGGTAGCACATTCATATTTGCTCTTTTTAGAAGCAAAAGAGCATCTTGTACTACTGAAATAAGATAACGTTCTGTGATCAACCAAGTTGTAGACAGTCTGAATTCATTCAATTTTAAGTGGCCAGATCAGAGGCACAGTGCTGCATTTAATATTGTACTTTACTTTTCCTTCAAGTTGTTGTGGACAAAGAGTTTCTTTCTAAATCAGGAACATTGTTCATTTCTCAGAATTTGCTGGGAAATTCTGGAGCATTAAAAATACCCATCAGCAATCTCCTCAGGTATTTTGTACATAGTTTTGTGAGTATTCCATTTGTCAAATTCACAACAAAATCTTAAAGACGTTCATGAGGAACAGAAAGCTCTCAAGATCTAATAAGTTTTGAAGTACAGTATTTTGTTCATCAATGGAATTTTAATTGGTATTTTGAAAGATAGTATGCTGTAGAATCTAGAAAGATTTTTTTTGTATTTAAAACCATGGTGAGAGTGATTGGGAGGGGATCTCAAGAGCTCATCTAATTAATTTCCTTTGCTGAGCAGAATTAATTCTACTTCCATTGTTCCCACAAGAGAAGATAGATAGAAAAGCTTGTCAGAAAAGTCTCTTTATTTCCTTTCAGAAGTATCTTTCCCCAAGAGGAAAAGAAGACGTTAGAGAATCCAGCTGGAGAAGCACTGATGTTAATTTTAATGACAAAATACAAAAGTCGGAGGTAACACCAAGTGCTTGTTTTGGATGCCTTTGAACACACAACAAGACGTGTCTGGGGCCAGAACCCCAGGTGATGCTGGAATACTGGTAGTGACTGGTGTACCTCAGCTGTCTCATGGTGCAGCACCTGGTGCAAAGTTACTCACCTGGTGAATGTTGATTGTGGGAGACAAAGTTGCTGTGACCTATTTGAGGTGGAAAGAGAAGATGAAAGATGGTTGCTTGTTGTATTTACCTTGTACAATGTGAGGTACCACTTAGAACTCATGTTGGTCTGCAGTGATGGTTTTAGCTGAGACTGTTAACAGAACAGCTCACAAAATATTTCTCCCTGTGAGACACATTGTATCTCTGAACCTCGAATTAAGGTTGCTGACTGTTGAAAATGCAGTACAATAAATTATTTTTCACCGTTTATTTCTTCCTTTTTATAGTGTGTAACTTCAGCAACGTTTGTCATGGTTTGATCCTGCAGGTGAGGGAAATGAACTTTTGTTCTACACTGTCTCCAGCAGATCTGGAATTGTTGTATATTCAGATGAAGAAATGTGAAGCGTGCTTATGAATTCTGCAGATGACCCTGAGTTGTACAAGGGCAGGACTGGAATTCAAAATGGTCTTTATAAATTGGAGAGGAGTGGAAGGAGTGGGTGTGGAAACAAGCATCAAGCTCACTCCTAAGAGCAGGTACAGGATGGGGAAATGATTGCTAGGCAACGGTACTGCAGGAAAAGCAAAGAGGCTGAGGTTGTTTACAGAAAATACTCCAGCTTACCAATAACAAGCACTAGAATTTGTCATTCAGCCCTGAAAGGCTATAGCCTTTAATATCTCCATCTGATCACAACAATTCAGGAAGAATGTGGGTAGTTATTCTTCTTGGTGTTTTCTCCAGCTGATCGTAGCTGTGTTACCAAGAAAAGCCAAAGGTGTTGAGGGGTCTACTCCTACAAGAAGAAATATAAAATAAAAGTTTGAAAGATTTTGAATATACAAGGCTGCTAGAATGAGTGCATTACTTTACTAGTATGAACCTCAAAACCAAAAGGAAATTAAGAAAAAATACTAAGTGGAAATACAAATGATTTGACTATGAACAGGGCCTGGATTAAATGCATTAGTTGGTAAGGAGGCATGGGCCTAAATGACAAACCAGTTGGATGCTGGAAGAGCTAATAATTAAACACCAGTGTTGCACTCTACCTTATTAATGGGAGAAGAGGAAATGCTTTATAATAAAACCAAAACCTTACTGTATGGTAAACTGAACAATCAAATATTCAGTTGAATACCCAGAATCTTTACAGTCTAATCCAGAAGTTGTTATTAGTCCAAATCTAATTATTACAGAAAAAGAATATTTCTGTACAGGAAAAAAAAAAAAACAAACTCTATCACGGTAATAAGTGAAATTATTATAGGTGTGCTTAGTTTCTACCCCTTTTTCCTGGTTTAATCACTCTTCCACTGCACTTCTGGTCCTAAGGTTGTTGGCCGTGGTCCGTGGAAAGAATATGCTAGAGATTTGGTTGTTTAAAAGTACTCATCTGTAGTTACAAAGGTTCTGGATGTATCATTTCTGTAAACTTTGAACAGTTTGATTTCAGTTGGGTTTTTTGACAGTAATGATGATTGTGTTTTTCTGTTACCAGCACAAAATAACCCCTTGTACTTCTGCATTTCTGCTCCTCATTTTCAGTGAGCAGATGTAAAAGACATTTCCTCTTAAAGAAAACTTAGCCAGACTTTTCTGGTCAATATTTTCTGCTCATCCTAATGCAGTTAGGATCTTGTTGGTTGTTGGTATATCAGCTGCAGCTGCTGCTGTGGGGACACAGGCTGGGGGAGAAACTCTCTGGAATCCTGGCGTTGCGGGGGATGAACAGCAGTACAGGTTTAATTGGGGAGTCCTTTGGAGATGAGGTGCAGTGGAGTACTCGAATCTCTTCTTGGGAAACCCCTGGATGGCTAAGAAAGATCTGTTGATGAAGAGACGGAGTTCTTTCTAGCGATATTGGGACTAACTCTTCAAATTCATCATTTCTTACAAATTTCTTCACTTAGGAAGCTGCCTAAGGCTGAACTTTACAGCACCAGTCCTCTCGTGCTCTGCCTGGGCACCGTGGGTAAGCCAAGTCTTCTGGCTCCATGGTACTGGTGTTTCCTTTGAAGGGAAACTTGATAGTGATTTTTTTTTTAATTTCCCTCCAACTTGCAGGTGGAAGCTAAAGATTAAATACAGCTACAGGAGCTTATTTTTCATATTCTTGATGGGCAATTTTCAGCTGAATTATTATTCCATATATATGGCATAAATTTATTTTAACATATTTAAAGAATACATTTAATACTGTTCCCTGCAGTGACTCTTTTTCTTAACATGACCATCTTGTGTGCCTCTCCTTGCATCTTTGAACCATCCCGAGAGTGGAGCAGAATTTTTTTGAGTTTTTGATGTTCAGTGACATGAGTCTTGCCTGCACACACTTCTGAAAATGATTTGCAGATCAACATCAGAAGCATGCAAAGGCATGAATAGGCATGAGCTCAACTAGCAGTTACTTTAATGTTGTAATTAGGAAAACAAATGGGTTTTAATTTGTTTATAGAAGTACATAGATGTAAAATGGAAGTTATGCTTAAGGATAGACTTAAAACTGCTGACTGTATACAGTGATATTATTTCAAAACTGTAATCCTGAGAATTTAGAGGTAGCTGTAAGCAAGGTTTCATAATGCTGGTGTAATTTTTTTCTTTTTAAATAAAAATCCCTTGCTACAGTCTAATGGGCAATTACAGCCTTTTAAAAACAGGAGAGGGACTTCCTAAATTGCTTCATGAAGCAAGCAGCTGTCATTAAAAACAAAACCCACAACAACCTACCCCCTGCCAGGAACAGTAAATATAGAATTCCAAGAATAGTGTTTTCTAGTATCTAACCTGTCTCCTGGTTGTAGCCTCAGCTAGTGTAGTACTCAAAGGCTGCAAGAGAACTTCACCTCTGTAATGCTGGTCTAGTTTCTGACCCACCTGGTGGATAGGAGTGAGGCAACGTGACAGCATCTATCTGGATGTTATTACAGTGTTTAGAAATAAGTTAGAGAAATATGGTTTGGCTGAAACTTCTCTAAGATAGATGTACAACTGACTGAAGATCTACCTTCATACAATAGTAATCGCACTTTCTTTGGCACAGCTGAAGGATCCTCAAAGTAGAGGTTTGAGCCAGTGCTCTGCAGTGTTTACAAGTATAAGGTGGGTGATGAAAAGCAGAATAAACTTAAAACACTTAAGGGTGACATCAGTTTATGAACTGTTCAAGTGGAAGACATTTTCCAGTATAATTTTTATTCTTATAATGGGAGAAATCAACAAGGTCTAATTAAGTGCAGTAGGCTACACTTGTAAGGACAGATCAAATGCAAACACCACCTCGGGAATGCCTGTGTATGCAGCTGGTCTCAATCTGGAGGGTTTTGTGGCCCTCAAAGCAGAGGTGGATCCAGCAGTACAGGGGTGATGCGAAAAATTCCAAATGCCTTGGGTGGCCATGGTGATCTGTGGTGTGTACAGTTTGAGGAGGATATAGACACCACCTCTAGAATAAATAAAGAATCCTAAAAAAGGAAAAGGACAACAAAAAGAAAACAGATTGCAGGAGAGTTTAATCTAGAAAGGGTTTGAGAGTGAGTATAACCAGTGTCATCCTGGTAACAGTATTTACAGCTTTCTAATATGTGTTTATGCAAATAGTTGTCCAGGTTTGCTGAGGTAGAGCTATATAATTTGTAGCAACGTGAATTTACTGAAGAGATTTTTGCTGTTCAGGAAACAGTTTGGCCTTACACCAAAGAACAGTCAATTCTACTGTACGAGTTCAAAACAATGTTGGAAAAACATGAGTCGTGGTTGTCTGAGATAGAGCTGATTTTGCTTTCAAGACAGGAGATGGAGAGGATACCTTGAGGTTCCTTCTAGTCCTGTACTTAGATGTTTTACATACCAGGACCCTATGCGGATAGTTTCTATTCTCTCATCACACGTGTACAACACCTTCTTCAGGTGGCACTGATATTTTATCCCTTCTTTTTGAGGATGTTTGAAAATCACTCTGCTTACTGGAGCTGCCCATTCACATTTTACAGAGTTTGCTGTGTGGACCTGCGTTTCTCACCCAGTTTTCATCTTTGTCCTCAAATCTGGGTGCCCAGTTAAGCCTCATAATAGAACAGAGGTCTGTGTGGTCACCGGGTGCACCTGCGTGAGGGCGGGGCAGGCTCCCGTCTTTCCCGTGCGCTACTACCCGGCCAAGGCAGTCTTGAGGGCACCTGGGAAGAGCTAGCACAAAATTTTGGAAGACGAGGCGAAGCCGCTTACCCTCCCGAGTCGGGAGGAGGGAGTTTCCGAGTTCTCCCCGCCGGCGCGGTGCAGCCGGGG
>NW_008609539.1:0-949 GCF_000691845.1 Merops nubicus
CCTCGACATCCTCATCCTCTTCACTCTTGTCCTTATCTTCCTCCTCATCATTGTCATCATCATTGTACTCATCCTCACCATTGTCATCATCATCATACTCATCCTCACCACAGCTGTCATAATCGTCCTCTTCTGCTTCCTTCACCTCTTTCTCCTCCTCTTCCTTCTCTTCCTCCTCATCTTCCTCAAACTTCATGTCCTCCTCCTCATCATCTTCGTCCTCCTCCTCCCTCCCCTCCTCATCATCCTCAAGCTCCATGTCCTCATCCTCATATTCTTCGTCCTCCTCCTGTTCCTCAGGGCTGTGCTTCAGCTCCTTGCACTTGTTCTCTGGGGGGTTCTTCTCCTCTGGAGACTTGCTCAGGGGCTTCTTGAGCTCCATGCTGGCAGTGGGGAAAAAGTCCTGGGCCGTCACCAGGAACCTGCGGACACCAGAGAGTGACCCAGTGAGTGCAGAGGCACAGACAGACAGAGGCAGGTGGAGGAGCTCATCCAGCCAACAATGAAGGCAGCAACCCTTGAGCCAGGAAGCTCCAAGGGTGACATCCTGACCCTGTGATCACCCCCTCCCCCCCGACACCTCCGGACACTGAACACTCCCCCACAGCCCCTAACACCAAACACCTCCCAACACCTGACAAATAGCTCATTCCAATGTGGAACCACACCCCCAGGGCCTGAACGACCTACCACAAAAGGCGGGTTAGGGGAGGAGAATAGAAGGAAGAGAAAATAAAAAGCCCCTGAGTTGAGAAGGGTACAGTTTAATAAAGCGACAGAGAGGAGATGACAGGAGTGATGATAATGCCCGTGAAATAAGAGATCAAGCAAGTGACACTAAACCCCTTCCCCAGGGCCCAGCAGCACTCCACCCCAACCTATCTTCTCTCCAAACCCAAAAGCCACTCCAGTCCTCCCATGGCTGCTTTGGGCCTTTTCTCTCGCTGGG
>NW_008609539.1:995-1464 GCF_000691845.1 Merops nubicus
CCCAGGGCACTTGGGGGTGTGTTTTCATCCCAGCCAGCAGCTGAGCACCCAGCTTCACCTGCTGGGAGAGAGGCAGCCAAACTGGGACTGATGCCAGGGGAGGAAAACCCTGTGACATCCCCCACTTCCAGACAACCCCATCTCCATGGGGCTGGGAACGCTTTGGTGAGAAACACAGCCCAAAAGCACCAAAATCCACAGAGTGGGGCTGAAATTCAGTCCAAGGTGATGTCCTTTAATCTGTTACCCACCTATGGTTCCACTTATACAATGAGCAGCCCCTCTAACCCCGAAGTCCACCTTCAAGACATTCTCAAGACCCCTCCAGATGTTTCAAACCACCTAAGACACCCACTAAGATCTCTCCCGAATTAAGCACATGGCTCTGGACCTGAGCCAAGGGATGAAATGCACCAAAAATTTGGCCAGTTTAGCAACAAACGTCAAAACAAAAAAGAAAAATACAATA
>NW_008609540.1:0-1961 GCF_000691845.1 Merops nubicus
GGGGCCTGGTAACTACGCGCCCGAGCGGCCGGTGATACTGGTGAAAGGGGCCGGGGAAACGGGCCTCACATTTCACAGAGGCCCCCGCAGCCAGGGCGAGGGGCAACGGGCATCAAGCTGGCACCCGGGAGGTGCCCTCTGAAAAAAGTTCTTCCCTGGGAGGGTGGCCGAGCCTGGAGCAGCTGCCCAGAGAGGCTGGGGGGGTGTGCTGCTCTGACCTGGAAGCCATCCTGGGCAACCTGCTCTAGACGACCCGGACTAGATGTTCTCCAGAGGTCCCTTCCAACCCCACCGTTCTGGGATTAATGTCAGTGAGAAAGGCAACACCAGCTGAAATCAGTTTGCTTGACGTGTGCCTTGGGCCTTCCCTCCACCTCTCCAACACTAAAGGGAGGGGAAGGCCCCTTCTAAAGCAGGGTGAAGCTCGCTGGAGACGTGGGACCCAGGGCACAGCAGGTGTTCAGCAACACCAGGATGGATCCACGCTCCTTCTACACCCATTTAAAGTGGGTTTCCTGAGAAAAAAGCAGCTGCTATGCTGCACCCAGCCTGCAGAGCTCCAGCTCTCCACGCCCCCATCTCACCCAGCTGCAGAGAACTTGGCTAAAGGCAGTGGAGCCACCAGCCCCCTCCCTCCTCCTCCTCCTCCTCACAGCAGCAAAGCCCAGCCCGACCAGCCCTGCTGCTGCTGCTGGGGAGGTGAGAGCTGGGGAGGAAGAGGAGGGAATGCTGAGCGTGCAATGGTGGAGGAACCAGTGGGGAAAGCTGGAGCTGGACGTGCTGATGAAAGCCTGTCACAGGTCTGGCCAGGATGGAACAAGCACACTTGGTACACCTGCCAACTAATTCATCCCAGCCTGGTTTGGGTGGGAAGGGACCTTTCGAGGCCATCTAGTCCAACCCCCTGCAGGGAGCAGGCTTCAAGTTAAAGTATTTCCCTCCTGGAGAACAAATTTTGTGTCGGACTTGGGCAAACCCTCCCTCAAATTTCCTGGCTGACTGAAGTCTTGGTTTAAATCAAACCCCCAAAGCTCTCAGCTCCTGGTGCACCCCAGCTGAGGGTTGTCCCCTCCCAGAGCTGCTGGCTGTCCACCCCTCGTGCCCATTCCAGTGGCTGTAGCCGGGCCGAGATGGGGCCAGCAGGCTACACAGACAGCCTGGGGAGAAACCCACCCGAGTTGGGCTGGGCTTGGAAGAGGGAAGGCCAAAATGGATGGAAGAGGGAATGAAGATGGTCCCCAGGCTGTGGATCCCCTGCACCAAGGGAGCGGGGCAACGAACGGCCTCGAGTCTCCACTGGCCTTTCAGCTCTCACCAGTATTACCCAGCCACATCTACCAACAGGCTGCCTGGCATACAGAGAGAGGAGGAAGCTAAGTAAAAAGTGATGCTTGCCAGCTCTGTGTATCCTCCACCACCGGTGTGCTAGAAGAAATCCTTACCCTCGAGTGAACATTGGGAAATTTAGTGATATTATTCTTCTTTAGGGCTAAACAGAAAAAAAACAAAAAAACAAAAAAACACAAAAACAAAGAAACAAAAAACACAAAATGATGGTTAAGTTAAAAAAAAAAAAAAATATGGGATGGTAAAATGAAGAGCAAAGTCAACTTCAGCATTCCAAACAACTCCCAGGCACGTCAGCCCACAGAGCGAGGGGGGGGGGTGAGGCTGCCAAGAGCAGGTTAGAACCCGGAGAGGGAGAGGACAGGACAGGAGGAGGACCACCCTTGCCTCTGGCCGACCAAATTCCAAGCTGCTTTGAAGGTTGGCTCCAGGGAGAGAAGACAGTGGTTACCAACTCCACAGGGCACGTAACCGTTGAGCTGCTTACAGGCGCTGCTTTTATTAGAAGCATCCAACAGAACCCACGCCGAGGTGTGGGGGGGACGACACCCATTGTCTCCTTAAGGGCCCCGGCCCTTAATCCAAGACAACGGTGCAGGAGGCATGCAGGGTTA
>NW_008609540.1:2124-2808 GCF_000691845.1 Merops nubicus
CAGCCCACTCCCCACATGCAGATGGACGTGCAGGTGTTAGAAGGTCTACGACACGCCACGCCTCGCAGAGGACAGAGGTTAAGACAGATGAACCCCCCCCCACAAGGCAGCAGGAGAACCCCGAGGACGTGCCCCTCGGCTCATGCGTGGGCACGGGGCTGAGCTCTGGGTCTGCAGAGGTGGCAGGGAAAAGCCCAGTGGAGCATCACCTCGCTGACCCCTCCGCCTCCACGAGGGGCAGGAGACCCGTGGGGGTGACTTCCCCCACTTGCTGTTCCCTGGCACGGGGTGGGAGGGTGAGAGATGAAACGTGCAGCCAGCCCAAAGCCTCCAGGTGGATGGGATGGAGCAGAACGTGACTGGGGACACGAGACCATGCCAGGGAGGGGACAGAAAACACCACGGGGAGGGGGGGCAGACGCCGGACACCTCTAGACACTCAACATTCACATGATCCTGGCTGAGACCCGTACAAACAGGGGGGGAAGGGTCAAAAAATCTACAGCAACCTTTCTGTTTTTGGGCTAAGAGCAGCAGATGTGAAAGAGGAAGAGTTTAGTAATGGAATTCCTCAGTGAGGACGGGGTCGCAGAAGAAGCGAGAGCCCCGCTTGGCGGTTCGAGCGGTAAAGGGCACGGTCTTCAGCACTGCATGGGAACAACAGCCAGAGAGAGACAAAGACAG
>NW_008609540.1:3039-11166 GCF_000691845.1 Merops nubicus
CTAGAGCAGGGTGCTCAGAGCCCCGGCCAACCTCACCTGGGATGGTTCCAGGGATGGGGCAGCAACCACCTCTCTGGGCAGCCTGGGACAAGGGCTCAGCACCCTCAGGGTCAACAATTTCTTCCTTCTCTCTACTCTAAATCTCCCTCTTTTAATTTTAAATCCATCCCTCCATGTCCTGTCCCAACAGGCCCTGCTCAAAAGTCCCTCCCCAGCTTTCTGACAAGCCCCCTGAAGCACTGAAAGGCCCCCAGAAGGTGTCCCTGGGGCCTTCTCCTCTCCTCCTTCTCTCACCTTCCTCTCCCCTGCCCCTGACGAGTCACTACCCAATCTGAAAGGACACTCTGGATCATTTCCATCCCATTGACAGCGACCTCATGGGATGTATTCATGTGACCTTGGTCCTACCTGACTTTCTGTGCCTAACCTTTCTCATCAGACAGCTTGAGGCCCCCAGAGACACCCCCAGGCACAGGACCACAGGACAGGTTTCATTTGGAGCTGGCACTCTCTCACTGGACTGCCTGGTACCCCTGGCTGGGTTCCTACCATACAATCTGCTTCTCCCACAGAGCAGGGGAAGCACTTCACCAATTAAACGAGCTTCCAGGAGTCTGAAGGAGTCACAGAAGCAGCACCAGATTAGATATTACAGCGATTAATAAAAGGATATTATCTTAGGAAGCTGTTAATCAAGGTTAAAAAGGGTTTGAAAGCCTCAAGCGTTTCATCTAGTTGGGCAAAACCTCCCTGGCTTTCCTCTGGGAGGGGTAAAACCCCTTCCCTGGTTTCCTGCAGGAAAAACTTGTGTGAAGACCACTCAGGAGCAGCTTTCCTGTCCAAGGACCTATTTTTGGAGTGTCTGTGCCCCATAAAGAGGTGACTGTAAAGCCACTGAGGTGTTAAGGGACGTTCCTGCCACAGCAGAGGAGAAGGACGTGCAGTGGAACCAGAGCAGCAGTGGAGCTCTGATGACCCATCTCCTGAGCAAGCAGAGCTCTGGAGCAGCCCCTGTGCCCCCCAGGGAGCTGCCCAGAGCCCGGGCTGGGGCTGGCTGTGGCAGCAGCTCCTGTGGGGTCCAGCCCTGGGCTGGCACCTCTGCGGGCTCCGTGGCTCCCTGCCCGAGAGCAGCCCAGGGGCAGAGCCACTCCAGGCTGACTCCCTGCCCTGCTGGGGCTGTGCAGTGACTGGTGGTGTGTTCTGAGGAGGACATAAGCTCTTAATCACACTGCATGGCTGCCACTAATTCAATTTCTGTCATTAATCCCATTTATGGGCAAAGCCCAGGTTTCTGGGAGTGCTCTCCATGGACATCCCCACTGGAGCACTGGTCTAGACCAGGCTACTCCAACCACCTGAGAACGTCCCCACGTGCTGATGGAGAAGACCCAGGACCCTGAGTGTGTGCCTGAGCTCTGTGGACACCTAAAAGGGGCTTGGTGGACCTCTACCACTAGCAAGGTTCCCACAAGCCAAGGTTCCCCCACTTGATTCACACCTCCCATGTCCTAAGCTCGAGTGAGGCTCCTTCAGGAGGAACAAGAAGCTCCTGCAACAGCTTCTGAGCAGCTCCAGGGGTTCATACCCTCGACAGGGTGCCTGGGGTGGCAGGAGAGCAGGTGCCTACCTGTGATGATGTCCTCGATGGCCCCGTCCTTCCCCTCGTACACGTGCCTGTTGTCCTTCACCTGCCGCCGCCGGAGCTCCGCGATCAGCTCCTGCTGCTGCCTCTTGGTTTTATGGGAAGGAGACTGAAAGCAAAGGAGAGAGGTTTGGAAGGGCTGATCTCCTGCTGTCCCCGTGGTGGAGCAGCAGGGCACCTCCCCTGGGCCACGCTCAGCACACTGGAGCTGCCAGTTTGCTGCCTAGTCTGGCAAGATTGGGAAGGAAGAGGCGTGGGGCTCGCTCACATCCCACAGAGGGGACAGGCAGGGTCACGGGCTGCCCTGGCTGCCTAGCTGCTTGTTCCTTAGCCTTGGCATCTACCCCCAAACCTCCTCATCACTTGGAACTGGAGCTCCAAGCTCTCACCTCTGAAAAGGAGGGGAATGAGAAGAAGAGGCTGTCCTGAGGGAAAAAGCTCGGCGGGGGTTAAAGAGCCCAACAGGAGCTGCTGGCAGGAGCACCAGCCAACAAAGCTGGTTTAGAGCCATGGGACACGGCCTCCAGCAAGTCTGAGATGTCACCTCAGGATGTAATCACATCAGGAAAATCCCTGCAGGATGGTACCGTGGGGCTGAGTCCTGCTGCCAGGGTTTTAACAGGGACAAGGCCAGAGAAGAACAAGGCTTAGCTAATGATGATGCAGATGAGGTGACTCTATTTGGCTTTTCTCAGCTTTGCAGAGTTCCAAATTCTCTCCACCTAAGGAGAGAACTTCCAGAGACTCTATTTTTATGTTGAGCAGCTGAAGTTCTAACACAGAGCTGAGGTTTCAGGGCTACCAGGAGAACCCCATGAACACGCTGAGCCCAGCCTGTGAGACGTTTCTGTTCCATACCTTTTGGTCCTGTTGCTCCATCAATGCTTCCTGCTCCATGAGTTTTTCCATTAAGGCCTGTTCCTGCTTTTTCCTCAACTCATTCTCTTCTTCTGCTTGCTATTGAACACAAAACCCACCACAGGTTATAGCTTCCAACTGCCACGCAGAGCCCAAATTCTGCACGTGAGCAGCACCAGGACGTGCTACCACAGGGCTTCCCAAGCTCAGGTGTGGCCTCTTGGCACCTCTGAGAACAATATGGGCTGGGAGAGACCTTCCCAGGTCACACAACCCCCTCTCTCCCAGCCCCACGGGGAAAGCTGCAGCCACCCAGACACTTCACCCCTGAGGATCCACCTCAGACAGCCCTGAGGACGTTCCCAAAGGAACCACCGTCTGTGGTGCCCCAGGGGTGGAGGGGCTGAGCTGCTGGGCAGGGTGGCAAAGCCAGAGGGAGCTCCAGGCTGCTCTGCTGGCAGCCCTGAGCCAAGCAGGCACCAGGGTGGATTCTGGAGGGGAGAGGAGAAGAGCAGACTGTGCTCCTCTTTACCTTGTAGGCCTTCACAAAGCGGACAAACACCGGGAAGAAGACGGACGGGGGAGTCGTCTTGGGATTCTCTCCAAAGTACTTCACAGCATCATCAAAAGCATCCTGCAAAAGGCACAGAGCTGTTGGGCTGTGTCTCCTTCAGGGGAAACTCACCAGCCACTGCTGCAGCATCCAGGGTAAAGGCTCCAGATTTCCACCCTGTGTGAAACCCTCGGCTGAGACTGGCAGGTCACAGAACCACAGACAGGGTTGGGACCTTTCAAGGGCATCTGGTCCAACCAGCAGGGTGCTCAGAGCTTCATCCAACCTCCCCTGGGATGGTACCAGGGATGGGGCAGCCACCACCTCTCTGGGCAGCCTGTGTCCTCAGTGTTTCACCACCCTCAGCATCAAAAATTCCTTCTCTCTAGTCTGAATCTCCCCCTTTTTAGTTTCAAACCATCCCCCCTTGTCCTGTCCCAACAGACCCTGCTAAAAACTGTGTGTCACCCACACCTGACCACGGCCAGGACCAAATACCTGGGCTATTTTGGCATCATCCTGCAGTTTCTTCAGCTTGCCCTCGTTGTTCTGAATGAACTCCTTCAGCATGGTGTTGTGGTCGTGCATGGTGTACTCACGCTTCGTCAGGTCCAGGCCCCTCTGCAGCTCCTTCACGTCCAGGAGGACGTTCTCAAGAGACACTGAGAAGCAAAAACCCAAAGCTGCTGCATGGCTGGTGCTGTGGAAGCCCCTGAACCCCCACCCTGAGCAGCTCCCCACCCTGAAGAGCCTCCCCCCCAGCCCAGGCGTGGTGGTGGAAGTGGGCGGGCAGAGGGGAGAGGGGTGGCACCTGCAGCAGCTTTCTCCACGTAGTGGAGCTCGTTGTAGAAGAGGGACACGTGCTGGTACTTCTCCTTGACCACGTTGGAGATGTAGTGCAGCAGGGTCTGCTTTCTGTCTGTGGACTTGGTCTCCAGGAGCTGGGGAGAGAAGGCAGAGCAGGCTCTGGGGGGGGGTGCAGCAGGCTCCACAAGCCCTGCTCACCTTCCCCTGGGGTGTCTCCATCTGGCAGGGATGGCTGTGAGAGCTCATCTAATCACACAACTGTTTGGGTTGGAAGAGACCTTTCACATCATCCAGTCCACCCATTCCCCCATCCCTGCCAGGTCCCCACTGCCCCGTGTCCCTCACCCCACATCTCCACGGCTTGGAAACCCCTCCAGGGGTGGGGACTCCACCACTGCCCTGGGCAGCCTGGCACAGCCCTGGGCAACCCTCCAGGGCAAGAAATTGTTCCTCAGGGCCAACCTCAACCTCCCCTGGGGTGACTTGAGGCCGTTTCCTCTTGTCCTATCAAACATTTAATTGCTTAGCAGGTAGTTTTCAAGCTGTGGTCTGCAGAGCCTCTGAAGACACGTGCCTTCTCCTGAGCAGCCCCCCAAAACCAAAAAGCAAAGCCCTGACCCAGCACCCCAGCAGCCAGTGCTCAAGGACACCGAGTTCCACCCAGTCCCCACAAGGCACCTCCAGTTTGCTTACCAGGTCCAGACTCTGCAGCTTAAATCCATACACAGCTCCTCGCTTGCTGCTGTTCATGTAGTTGCCAAGAGCCAAGATGATCTGCCAGGAGGAAAGAGAACAGAGCAGGAACTGTCAGAGGAACAGGGTGCTTTGGAAACCTCTGGAAGGGGAGTTGGTGCATCAGCACCCAGGAGTGGTGTCAGTATGTGTATGGGATGGTTTGGGTTGAAGGGACCTTAGAGATCATCTGGTTCCACCCCCCTGCCATGGGCAGGACCACCTCCCACTAGAGCAGGTTGCTCAGAGCCCCATCCAGCCTGGCCTTGAACACCTCCAGGGATGGAGCATCCACAGCTTCCCTGGGCACCCTGGGCCAGGGGCTCACCACCCTCACAGGGAAGAATTTCTTCCTAACATCTAATCTAAATCTACCCCCTTCCATTTCAAAAACACCACCCCTCATCCTGTCACTATAAGCCCTCACAAAAAGTCCCTCCCCAGCTTTCTGCCAGGCCCCTTGAAGCCCTGGCAGCCCCCAGGGGGTCTCCCCAGCTGGAGCCTTCTCCTCTCAGCTGCCCCAGCCCAACTCTCTCCTGCTGGGCTCCCAGCAGAGGGGTTCCCCCCTCGGGGCATTGCTGGGGCTCCTCTGGCCCCGCTCCAGCAGCTCCCTGGCTCTGCTGGGCTGAGGATTCTTAGCTCAGATTTACAAAATAAAAATTAGAGAACCCTATTCTAGGGGGGCGGGATCCCCTCTGGGGCAGCCCAGGACAGGGTTGGGGTGTCTGGGTTGCTGCCTCATGTTGAGCTTTTCACCAGCCAGCCCCCCAAACCTCTCTCCTCAGCACTGCCCTCAGTCCATTCTCTGCCCAGACCTGTGCTGGGGGTTGCCCCAATCCCTGTGCAGGACCTTGCACTTGGCCTCGTTGACCCTCATGAGGTTGGCATGTGCCCACCTCTCCAGCCTGCCCAGGTCCCTCTGGATGGATCCCTTCCACTGCAGCATGGCGACCACACCACGCAGCTTGGAGCTGTCCTACTGAAGGTATCTAAAACCAGACCTACCTCCAGGATTTTCTTCAGCTTTTGGGATGACTTTATGGAGACAGACGCAGCTATTATTGCGTGAAGTTGCTGCAGGTGAAGACAGGAAGAGCTCTGGTTAGTGCACACCCAACCCAAGGGTGAAATTCAAGCCTCAACACTCACATTCTGGAACCAAGCTCCATTTTACATCCATCCTGTGGTTCTAGCACCAACGTTCTCCTGCCTGGACAGAGCAGGACTTCAACCAACCCATCTGCAGGGCAGATGGACCCCACTCAGACGTGGCTGGGTGAGAGCATAGTTCCATCTCAACCCTTCCACTGGTGAAGGACACATGGACAGGCTTCAAAGAGCCCACGGACCAGCACTGATGAGAATCCTCCCTGATGATGCAAACAACCACATTTTCATTTAAACCTGTCTTAAATTCTACAGGGTGAAGAACAAGGAGCACAGGGAGCAGTCCAGGGTAGAGACTGGACCTGGGCTCTCCCCGTTGTTGGCCCTGGTGTCCCCCAAGGGTTGCCCCTCGCTCACCGGGGTCAGCATCTGGATGCTTTCTGCAAAGTTGCCTATGAAGGCCATGATGGTCATCTTCTGCATGAGCCTCTCGATCTTGCTGAACTGCATCATGAACCTGTCCTCATCAGAGAGGTTCTCCAGGGGCTTCCTCTCCCGCTCGTAGAGCCGCAGCACCTTCACCTCGTTCTCCGTGGGCAGGAACCTCATCAGGCACTCAACAAAGTCCACTGGCAACGTCTTCAGGTCGAACCTGAAGACCAAACCCAAAGAAGAGGAGTTATGACAAAGGTCTGCAAGGAAATCATAGAGTTGCAATGGTTGGAAGGGGTCTCCAGGCTCACCAAGTCCAACCTTCCTCCTAACATCTCCCTAACTTCTAGACCACAGCCTCAAGTGCTACATCTACTTGTTTGTTGAACCCCTCCAGGGATGGAGACTCCACTGTCTCCCTGGGCAGCTCATTCCAGTGCCTGACCACTCCCTCAGTGAAGGAATTCTTCCTAATATCCAATTGAAACCTCCCCTGGTGCAACTTGAGGCTCTTTCCTCTTGTCCTAGCATCAGTCATTTGGGAGAAGAGACCAACACCAGCCTCACTATGACCTCCTTTGAGGCAGGTGTAGAGAGCAATAAGATCACCTCTCAGACTCCTCTTCTCCAGGCTGAACAACCCCAGCTCCCTCAGGCAGGCTCCACAGGGGATGTTCTCCACCCCTCTCACCAGCCTCGCTGCCCTTCTCTGGACCCACTTCTTCCATGGCCACAGCTCACTTCCACCAGAGAAGATGGGTGAGGAGGAGGAAAGAGTTTATTTAACTGGGCCAGAGCTGAACATCTGAACCTGCCTCAGTCTGCAGCAGCTCTAGGTGACCCTCCTCCCCAGCCCAAAGGTGCACCCAGATTTTGAAGACATCCCCTAACAGAGAAAGGGCAGATGTTTGCCAGGGCCCCTCCTCAGGCAGGCTCTGCACCTCCCTCTGCATCACACCAGGGGTTGGCACAAACCCAGTTCTCTGCAGACTCCTCAGATTTAAGCTGTAGTTTCTGGAGCACACAAAACAGTTGCCTCTTCCCAAAAACCTTTTGGTTTTCCAGTGTTGCTCCCGAGAGCAGGCGCTGAGCAGAGGGGCCGAGCGCGGCCCCTGGAGACACGTGGATCAGGTTCATTAGTGAAAGGAGTGTTAATTTGTGAAGCCCAAACACTGACACGGCCACACCAAACCTCCAGGTTCATCTTTTAGCTCAAAGCAATCTGATTTCTGGGGATTCAGAAGGGTTCCATCCTAACTCTTGGATTTTTTTCCCTGACGCAAAAACACCGACACCAACGGCCAAGTCAAAACCCTTTTGCTCAGCAGAAGTCCCAGTGGACCCCAGACCCTGCTGACCAGGGGGTTACTTACACGTGGATAGCTTTGCAGATCTCATCTGCTGTCTTGCCAGCTTTCCTCAGAGTGATGGCAAGGTTTTTGGCCCTGTTGGCATCCAGCAGCGTGACTTTGCTCGACCCTTTCTGAGGGATCTTCTGCTTGCTGGAGGTGAGGTCGATGGCTGGGCCCTGGGCTTTTGTTTTGAATATTTCTTCAAATTCATCCACGTTTAAATCCTAAAAAAGGAAAGAAAATGATTCAT
This sequence comes from Merops nubicus, assembly GCF_000691845.1. Lineage (NCBI taxonomy): Eukaryota > Metazoa > Chordata > Aves > Coraciiformes > Meropidae > Merops > Merops nubicus. Next base: position 10,773 of record NW_008609540.1, read on the forward strand.
CCCTCCTGCAGCAAGCCTAACATCAGGCTAGAACTGCAGTAAACCCTCGCAGGGGTTGAGACCATGGCAGAGTGCTTCCAACAAGGGCAGAGTGCTTCCAACAAGGGCTGCAGGAGCTAAAGAACATGTTCTTCTGAGTGAGTGATGAGGAAATCTGGCCTCCAACCCTCCATACACATCCAGGAGTTCAGGAAGATGTTCAAGTCAGCACCTCCAGGGCACAGGGAGCATGTGAGTGCTCAGCACCCCTGAGCCCAACCCCACAGACCAGCCACTGCAGGTGGGGAACAAGCATCTCCCTCCCCTTGGTTCATCTCTTTCCAAAAAATGCACATCACACACCCCCTTTGTAAGGGATCACAGGACCACAGAATAGTTCTGGTTGGAAGAGACC
>NW_008609541.1:0-1551 GCF_000691845.1 Merops nubicus
GGCCCCCAGGACTCTGTCTCGGAGCGTCCCTCTGCCCCGGGATCCTCGTCCCCGAGGGGCTGTGTCCCAAAATACCCGCGGGTCGCCTTCCCCAGGAGCCCCGGCCCCAGGGTCCCCGCCCTTCCAAGCCTCCATCCCCAAGGATCGCTGTCCCAACGTGTCCTCAGGTGCCAGATTCTGTCCCAAAGAAGCCTTGTTCCAGGAGCATCCTTTAGGATCCCTGTTCCTAGGGACCCCCATTTTTAAGGATCCCTGTCCCTGAGGAATGTGTCAGAGCATCCCTCTGCCCCAGGATCCTCATCCCCAAGGGTCTCTGTCCCAAATTATCCCCATCCCTGTGGGTCCTCGTCCCCAAAGGTCTCTCTGTGGCTACGGATCACCTTCCCTGAGGATCCCTGTTCCCCAAAGTCCCCACCCTTAAGAGTCTCCATCCCCAAGGATCCTCGTCCCAACGGATCCTCAGCTGCGAGGATCCTGTCCCCAAAAAACCTTGTCCATGAAGATCCTGTTGCTAAAGGATCCCCGTCCTAAAGGATCCCTGTCCTCAAGGATCCCCATTCCTAAGGATCCCTGTCCCCCAGGACTCTGTCAGAGCATCCCTCTGCCCCAGGATCTTCATCCCCAGGGGTCTGTGTCCCAGACTATCCCCATCTCCATAGGTCCTCATCCCTAAGGATCCCCGTTCCTGAGGATCACCTCACTCTCAGGAGGGTCGGATCCTTCCCTGAGGGCTCGGTGGAAAGAAGGGAACCGGGGGGAAAGGGAGAGAGCAGCAGGGCAGGAGCCCAGCAGAGCCAGCGCCGTGCACGGAGGCTGCAGCCCGAGCAGCAGCCGGCAGCTCCCCAGAGGAGAGAGGAATCCATGCAAAGGACGGTGCCCGTGCCAAGCAGCTCCTTCCTTCTCTAACGGGCACAGAGACGGCGTGGATTTATTTAAGCCCCTGGCACAGGAACACGGTGCTTAACCCCAGCCGCTGTCATCTCCCTGGCTGAGCTTTCGTTTGTGCAGAGCTCAGAGCACTGCCAGGTGCCCCGAGCACACATCCCAACCACAAAACCTCTCCTGACACTGCCCTGCCGAGCCTGGCACTACCAGGACGAGCTGAGCAGCACCCTAAGACCCCCGGAGCTCAGCACCACGCTGCTTAATGCCCCTCAAGCTCCTTCCTCTTCCCCCTGCCCTGTCACCCCCCAGCCGAGCTGCCACCGTGTGCCAGGTCCCAAACCACCTCTGCCAGGATGGTGGGGCAGAGAGAGGGGTCAGCCCAGGGGTCCTGGGGCTTAAACCTGAAATCCTGATGCAAGATTCCTTCCCTTCAACTGGGCCAGGATGAGAGAGGGTCGCCTGGGTCCCTCCCCAGACCCCAGGAACTGGGACACCCATGGAAAAAGAGACTCTGGGAGAGCTGGGACTAACATTAATTATTGACTGCTGAGAATAAGGCTTCACTTTTCTGGAGCACATCCCAACACGGGGCTTTAAAGAGGCTGGAGATAAGAGGCCAGCACACAGCCTCATCCTCCTGAGGGGCTGCCCCACCCTGGGGCAGAG
>NW_008609542.1:0-5033 GCF_000691845.1 Merops nubicus
CGGTGGCGGGGCCAACACGGCCTTTGTTCTGCTTTTGCCTCCCTGCCATGTGCCTCTCTCCCTCCCGACCCCGCCAGCGTTTCCCTCATGCAGGGTTGGGCAGCAGGGACCCTCCACACTCCTCCAGCAAGGTCCATGCTGGCTGGCCCACCGGCGTTCCTGCCCCGCCCTCTTGCCCACACGTGACCACTGACTGTACCTTCAGAGAGAGGGGCGGGGCCAGGTCTTCCTGCCCAGTGTAGTGAAAAGTACCGAAAGTCAAAAGTCCCAAGCTGTGTTTCCTCCTGGCCTTCCTCATCCAGTCCCTTGGAGACAAAGCACAGGGGAGCAGGTCAGGCTCAGACCGACCACGGGGAACCGCTCACGCCCAGGGCAGACCCGTGGCCTCTCGGGGCCACTTGCGTGGCTCCAGCGCGGTCCGGAGCTCCTTGTCTGCCACTCAAGGGCCCAGGGGTGATGGGCCAGACCGTGCCGAGCACTTCTTAGCAGCGCTTGAGACCACCCCGCATGACCCTCAAAATCTCCAAGTCCCCGTGGCAGCTTTGCCCCACGGCCAGGTCCCACCCCCAGTGCCCGGCAGAGACTTACGGAGATGGTGATCTCTCTCGGGGCGCTGCTGACGGTCCCCAGCAGAGAGCTGCTCTTGGAGGCCAGCTGCATGCTGACAGCCGTCAGTTCTATTCCTATGGGCAGCTGGATCAGCACCTCGCTCCGAGACCCTTTCCAAGGCCAGCAGTATCCCAGGGAAGCATCGATCTGAAAGCAGAGGGCAAAAGCCGTGGAGGCGAGGGCGCGGCCGAGCCCGCTGCGCTCCCTGCAGCCAGAAGCACAAGCGGCAGCGCCTCTGCTCTGGGCTGCTGCCCGGCAGGACTGGCATGCTGGGAAGCGGGCAGAAGCACCCGGCTGCCTTCCCGGCACGAGAAAGAGGAGAACAGCCAGCCAGTGGGAAATGCACCCCGTTCTCTGGGCTTTCAAGAGTCCTCTCCTGTTGTCCAGCGGCTCTGCAGCCTCCCCGCACCCTCCACCGCCCCACGGGGAGGGAGAGGGACAACCAGGGCCGTGGCAGGGAAATGGGGTCCCCAAGGAGAAGCTCTGTCAGCCAGCAGTGACGAGGGTCGGCGTGCAGGAAGCTCGGCTCAGCTCAGCCCCCTTCTGAGGGCGAGCGCGCTTTTCTCGGGAGCCAAGCCCTCAGTGAGACCTCGGGTGTCAGGCACTGGACCAATGCCACTGCCCCTCGAGAGAAAGGAGACACCCCAGGGCTCCCCCTGAGCTATCTAACAGGCAAGAGAAGCAGCGCTGACCGTTTCTGCTACGGTACCTGCACAAAAGTGTCCGGAAGGGGCTGAGGACACAGGAACCCCAGGACCCTGCAGAGCAGTCCTGGGCTGCTGGCCGATCTCTGCAGGTCGACGACAGTCCCTGAAGAGAGGAGAGAGCAGCTGGCTGCAAGAGGCCCCAGGCTCAGAGGACCTGGGGGCTGCAGGCAACTTCCAGGGCTGAGCCCTGTCCGCTGAGCCCTGTCCGTACCGGCGCTTTCCAGAGCCCCGCCAAGCGTCTGCTCGGTTCCCGCCGTGGAGTTTCGCGTTTGCTGAGGTTCCTGGGAAAGACGCAGAAGAACGGGAGAAACAACCACGTCAGGCCCGGCCGGCAGAAGGGGCTTTACAGCGCAGAAGCTCGAGGCGCCGCCCCTGGCAAGGGCTGGCTCTGTGGGCTGAGCAGGAAAAGCCCACGGGCCGCCCGGGAAGGGCCTCGTGCAGGGCCCTGCTCGTCCCAGCCCCCTTTCCCAAAGCGCCGCATCACCTTCTTCACAGCGACGAGCTCTGCAGCCAGGCGCGACACCTCACCCCTCAGCTCTTGCACCTCCCGGGAGAGTTCCCCCCACACAGCCAGCGTCTTCCTGCAGACATGGACGTAGAGAAAGTCGGCCCGGTCAGAGCGCTGCCCGGCCCCTGCCGGAGCCCGCAAGCTCGGGAGGAGCACACACAGAGGCGCTCGAGCCCCCTTGTCTTGGGCAGAGGGCAGGGCGCGGGCCCTGGGCGCTGTGCACGGGAGCCCCAACAGCAACGGGCTCATCTGCCGCTCCCCCACCAGAAGAGCTGCAGGTCAGGAGGGGGGAGAGAGCTCTTACCGCATGTCCTTCGGGTCGGTTCCAAGCTGCCCCAGCAGCTCCTGAAAGGGAAAGGCTCTCTGTTTGAGTCCGAGAGCTGCCGTGGCTTGCCAGAGCCAGTGGCCCTAGGAAGACGTGGCAGAAGCTGCTGCCGCTTCTGCGGCTCACTGCCTGCAAGCGGAGGACGGGGCGCTTAACCCACCCAACCGCCCACCCACCGCCAGCAGTCCTCCTTTGCAGGACTGCCCTGTCCCACTGACCGGTGGCATATGCTTTGCTTGCTGCTTCCCCAGGAGTGGACAGGTCCCCGTGCAGACAATATCTATATGTCACAACACAAAGAGAGAGTTACTTCAGCAGGCTTCCGAAGAATCCCCGCAGTCACGCCAGGGTGGTAAGGGTGGCAGAGGACACGGGGCAGGGAGGGCAGAGGGAGGCTGCAGCTCCAAGCAGAGACTCTTTCCTTGGGCCTTGGGGCTGCGCACAGCCAAGCGTTCTTGGCACCCAAAAGCTACGCCCCCAAGGTGGGGGGTAGCAAGGGCCCCACGGGCACTGCAGCACCTCTCCCTCAAGCTTGGAGCTGGCAGCCTGAGCCTCCGTGCCTCTGCCGACGGCACACAAACACTCAACACTCACGGAGAACAGCTACGGTCACCAAGAGGACCATGAAGCGCCTCTGCTTACTCCTGGTGAGGAAGTGCTCCCTGAAAAAGAGCAGGTCCTGGTGTTAGCAGTACTCGAGGGCAGAGCGCTGCACACGGGGGATTTTTGCTTACAAGCTGAGGAATTTGCAGGGGAGCCAGGGGATCTCCTGGTGGGGAGCAGTGGGGAGCACCTCCAGCCTCCCCCCTGCTCACCCTGACCCACCGGCATACCCCACCTCCGTGTCCAGGCAGAGCACGGGTTGTACTCACAGGGCAGAGAGGGCTCTGCTGAGGCGCCTCCAGAAGGAGACCACAGACGCTTCTGGGTGGTAGAAAAGCCTGAACTTCCATCCTGGCAAAGAAACCGGAGAAAATCCTGAGGGCCCTTCCTGAGGAGCCTGCTGGGGCGTGTGCCAGACCCCTACGGGGAGGTGGGTGGTGGTCCTGCACACGCCCTGTCCATGGGGCAGGGCAGGGGTAACGTCCTGGGGGGGAGGAGGGGTCCTGGTTACAGGAGGGAGGGAGGGAGGGTGGACAAGGCTTTGGCCTCTTGGTCTCTACCCTACCGGTGGAGGTAGTCTCTACCCCGTGGCTCCTACAGTAACCCAGAGACGCACAGCTGACATGGAAGTCAGCTCTACTGTGGCCACAGAGGCATGGGGGTCCCAGGCCTCTGTCGGGGCAGGGTGATGCTGGTTCTGCAGGGCCACCAGTCCCAGATGAGCCAGGCAGGCTCGGTGCCAGCACAGGGTGGAAGGCAGCGCTGAACTTACCCTCATTTTTTGTCCCGCTGCAGCTTGGGCGTGCTGGCCCGTTGCAGCTGGTGTCCTGGTCCTCCTGAGAGAGGGTGCACCTATGGGAGAGAAAAAGAGACAGAGGAGCACTCTTCTGCACCATCTCCACGGCACGAGAGCCGAGGCCCTGGCCAGAAGAGGGGCTTTGGGAAGCCTTCCAGGAGGTGTGGCGACCGCGGCAGGAGAGAGCAGAAGCAGCAGCAAAGGTGGGGCGGCACAACTGCTCCCAACCCCGACTCTTCCCTGGCCCCCACAGTAAAAGCCTGCTTCTGGGATCTCTCCTCCAGAGCCCCCACCTCTTCCCTGGTGCCTCGGCTGGACTAGGGCCAGAGCTCTCAGCGGAACCCCACCCCCCAGCCAGGCTTCTCTCACTCCGCAGGGACCCACCACCACTTCTCAGCTGCAGGAGCACGGAGCCCGGCAGGCCTGGTGGGGAGAGGGCTGAGCTGTCCCGCAGCTCTGCCAGAGGCTGCCCGGACACACCTGCACGGTGCCCGTGAGGCTCTGCGGGTCCCACCTGGCAGCTGACGTCCCTAGGAGAAGGAAACCCTCGTACCTGTTCTCAGGGACACAAGCGGGTCCAGCCGCACCGTCATCCGCGTTGGTGCTGCAGCTCCTCGTGCACATGGCAGTGCCCTGCGCTCTTGCAGGAGCCCTTCTCCTCGGCATCTTGGGGAGAAGCAAAGCTCCCCTGCAAGCCTCTGTGTCTTCCTTCGGCCACAGGAGCGTCAGCCACACAGGGGAGGCCGCTTGGCCGAAAGCAAAGCCCGCAACTGCTTACCGGGAGACTGCCTGTCGCAGCCACACGGCCACCAGAACACGGCAGGCTCCTTCCTGACCGCAGGTCGAGGCCCACTGACCTGGGGTGCCGGGTGGCCCCTGAACTTCAGAGGGGTCTGGCCCCACCCGGCTCTGACGTCACAGACGGAGCTACCATTGGGGTGGGGGAGAGGGAGACCCCCCCCAACACCCACCTGGCACTATGCTTTGCTTTTGTGTCTCAACAGCGTTAAAAGCACACCTGCGTTTTCCCTGTGCCCGTCACTGCTCGCAGAGTGCCAGGGCTTCCTCCATTTCTATGTGTCCCTGACCGAGCAGGCTGTGTGGGTGGGCAAGAAGCCGGTAAGGGGACACTGCAGGGACAAACTGACCCACTAAAGGAGTACTCCATGCCACGTAACATCATGCTCTATAATCATGGGATCACAGAATGGTAGGAGTTGGAAGGCACCCCTGGATTTGATCTAGTCCAACCTTCCTACCAAAGCAGTTGTAGCACAAGAGTTCATCCTCCCTCACGATACAGCCATGCCCTGTATGACACTGGCAAGCACGAAAACCTCAGGAGTCCAGCAGCGGTTGGATCTGCCTCAAAACCTGTTGGGCTAAGCTGTCACGTAGTTGTGCGGAGATGTCACTCGCCAAAAGGTGGCGCCGCTTGCCCTGCGCGGCTGGCGGTTGCCGGGCTGGCGGCTGCCCGGCTGGGCC
>NW_008609543.1:0-713 GCF_000691845.1 Merops nubicus
AAGCATTCTTAGATCTGTTTATACTTGATCTGTGTTTTAAAGGTTTAGCTCCCTATCTACAGAGTTTGTATTGAACAATTGGCATTTGTCAATATGACTTGTCCAGGACTGTAACAGCAGCTATGGGTTACATAATCTCCACACTCATTTTACCAGTTCACTTGTTTGCTAAAACAGAGACTTAATGATTTTAAACATATCCTTCCCATGACTTTGTTCTCTGTAGGGTTTAGGAGTGTCTAGCACCTGCAGTGGTGTATCTGAGGATCTTCACAGTGCCATTCTGTATTGATTGAAAGGGATTTTTGAGTGTCAAAGCCTTTGCAAACAGGGAATTAGCAAGATGTGGCACAGCAAAAGATACCAGCTGAGCCTAGGCCACTCTGTGTTGTAAGGAGTTGAGATCTTACAGTCATTGTTATCTATGGAAAATGTATTTTGTATTATGCAGGAGCTTATAACTTTTGTAAGGCATCAGACAGCTTCCAGACTATACACTGCCTTATGTGCAAGGAAAATCTTGGAAACAGCCTGCTTTCCACAGTTAAATCTCTGTGTTTCTGGCTTGCTGACAGAAAATCATACTGTTACAGGGAACATAATTAAATGGAGCTGCCTCTATTATTGGTACATGAGAATGCCTGTATTTGTTTATTTTCTTTTTCAGCAGTGACTGACTGAGCAGTTAGATTGGGTATAAAGTGTGAAATTCC
>NW_008609544.1:0-340 GCF_000691845.1 Merops nubicus
GGGGGAGCCCCACAGGGCCAGGGTGCTGTGGGGAAGGAGGGAGGGTGGTGCTCCTGGGGTTAGGGTCCCACGCTCTAGGTTTCTAGGGTATAGGAGAGGTCAAAGCCAGATGTAGGGACATAGGGCCATGGGGTCAAGAGCTGTAGGGGAAGGAGTCAAAGGTCCATGGGGTCAAGAGCTGTAGGGGAGGGTCTCAAAGCCCCATAGGATCATGACAGCCCTGAGGGGAGATTCAAAGCCCCATGGGGTTGGGTACCCACAGGCAGAGAGCTCAAAGTCAACCCAAGATGCCTTTAGATGGGACCAAAGGCCCCCCGGGGTCTGGTAGCCCATGAGGGAG
>NW_008609545.1:0-499 GCF_000691845.1 Merops nubicus
AGGATTCTATGATTCTATGATTCAAATATTTCTCACAAGATGCACCACACCCAATGCTTTATAGATGCAAACCCTGTGTGGTATGAGTCCTGAGAAAACATTTGCCTGTTCTATAAGGGGTAGAACAACAACCCCCCCCCCAAAAAAAAAAAGACAGATTGGAAAAACAAACAAGCAAACAAAAAAATTGTTGCTCTATTTCTAGTAATTTTATTCTCAGACCATATAGACACATTCAAAGATAATCAGTTTATCACAGAATTGCACTCCTTCCGTTTATTTGTTCTGCTGCTCAGTGCTTCTCTCTTGAGAACAACTCTCTAGGATCTGTCTCTAGAAAACAGTGAGTTATTTTTATCTCCAAACTAGACAAAATAATTCTGCTGAGGGAAAATTAGGATGGCTGAGCAGTTAACAGCAGGCAAGAGAGATGGGGCTCACACTGTATGCTTGGACAGGCTGTGAGCTCTGCTGTGCTCAGGTACCAGCATGGGGAAAG
>NW_008609545.1:511-7724 GCF_000691845.1 Merops nubicus
CAGGTATCTGGAAAACCCTCTGCACAAGGGGCAGACAAGCTGATCTGGCCATGGCTGTAGTCTGCAAAAGCAGCACAGGAGGACTGATCTGTGCAGGAACATAGAAAGACACTGGAGCTTCCTAAGCAAGCAGGAAATGCTACTTAATCCCCTCCCAGTCTTTGAAAAGACAAAAATTAGACTAGCAGAAAAATGGTTGCCACTGGTAACAAGGTGTTTTAACATGCCAGTGGTTTAAATAGCACTGAGAGCTGTTGAGCACAGGTTTATGGGGATGTACATTCTGTCTGGGACACAGCCACTGCCCTGCCATTTGGATTTGGAAGGGCAAAGGGAAAGCTGCCTTCAGCCACTTTGTAGAGACTATTTGCATTTATCACCTCCCCGCCCATTTTGGGCTCCACCTCAGCAGAAAGGGGAAGTGTGAAGGAGAGAAGAGGAGGCTGAAATAGGGAAGGGTGGATGAGGAATGGTGCTGTAGCCACTCCAGCAAAGCCAACAGGGCAAGGACAGGAAAATACAGGAACATCCTTCGGGTGGTATGAAAGGGGTTAGTCTTCCTTTCACTGGAGGGAGTGGCCAAGTGTCCCTCCACTTCTCCAGCCTGGGGACAAGCCCAGGAGCTGGATCCTGCCCATTCCCTCCTTTATGGTAGCTCTGGGTGCCTGTGCCAGGCCCTCCCTCATTCCTCAGGTCCAAATTCAAAGCCATTTTCAAAAAGCTCTTCCCAGGCAGCTGTGCCAAAAAGCACACGTGAGCTCAGGAAATGTTTCAGTCCTCATAAACAAAGTAAGCCAGAGGGTGCAGCCAGGTTTCTTGTCTTTACCCGTCTCTCAGTAGCTTCCCTTGAACTACTTTGTCTTGGTTTTGCATTGTTCTGTGGTCTGCTGTGTCCCACAGCTACACAGGATCTGTTAAAACACCCTTGAACAATAGGAGATTCCTTTTAGTTGAAGCTCTAGGATTTACTTTGCTTGATCTAAACTTGTACTGAAATCCCTGTGTGTTCACACATCCAGAAGTCACACTCTGCTACACAGATATGGAGGAAATAATAGTTATTTTCTGAGTGATGAGGTCAGTCTGCAGAAACTGGAAAGTGCTGACTCCAGGGGTTACCACAGACATACAGCACTGGAGCTGGTCACTCAGGGTACACCTGGGGCTGGAAGCTGGTTCTTTGGTGCTGTTCCCCTGATCCCAGCTGGGATGGGGAAGAAAACCAAAGATACGTCTCTTGATATGTCCTCACATGGCCCTTTGGTGGAGCCCAGGGGTGCCAGAGCAGCGCCAGAAACAGCTGTACCCCTCACAACTCTTCTCCTGGTCCTAAACAGGCTGGGCAGTCTGCTCCCACCCAAAGACTGATTTGATCTGTCTGCTTTGGAGACATGTTGGCTATGCCAACCCCATGCATCTCTGGATCTTCAAGAACAAGACAATACTCTTCTCAAATTAATGAAGCACTATTTAGCAGTTTGCAGCCTCCTGGTACTGCCACTGTGTTTTATTGCTGCTGGGTACACTTCCAGCCCTCTCAAAGCACAGTTAGTGGGTCACATCAGTTTCTCAACACCTCCAGTTACACACCCACAGGATTTCTGGGAAGCTGATGTCATGGATCTTACCTCTGCAGAAGACAGCAGCAGGAAAGGGAAAACAATAGAGAAGAAAAACAAAGGCAAAGGAAAGCAAAAGAAGTCAGGGTAAAGAAGGCCAAAGTTTCCAAGAAATAAGATGAGGTAGGTGATTGAGAAGGAACAAAAGACTCACAAGAACTAAGGCTGGCAGTTGCAAGGAAATATGCAGCAGATCCTTTGTACAGCACGAGACACACTCAAGATGTTGCAGAAGCATTTAGCAGTTTTGAGAGACTTTTAGTAGCTTGTGCATATTCAGTACATGCTGGAGGACTTTGCAGTTGTGCAGCCTGCTCATTGGTTCAGGTACTACTATCATCATCATCAGGGGTTGGAGCACATTTGATGTTGCAGTTGGGGTTGAGCTTCTGATTAAGTCTCCTCTTAAAGGAAGCTAGCTCACAGACACCAAAGCTGTTTTGCATACCAAATCAACACACAGTAAGTGGGGGCAATCAGGGAGTTCACTTCAAAACAGTACCACAGCTTTGAATCAAAACATTCATGCAGACACAGCCTAAGGCATTTAATTCATGCCTAAATGTTAGTGAACATCTGAAAGCAAATACCCATGTTCTCTGCAAAGTTAGAGATGGGAGGCTAACGCTTTTCAGGACCTACCGGGGGAGATGCTATCCATTTACATATCTGTGTCTGAGTTGGATGGTGTGGATCCTTCTGGCAGGTACCAGGGAAGATAGTAAAAATGGCTAAGTGGTTGGTTAAAGTGTTGGCAGACCATAAGATGGGTTCCGGATGAGCTCCTCTCCTCCCCTCCCCCCCCTCTTCCAACACCCTCACTCAGCTATGGTATCAGTAACCACATTCAGATGCTGCTTTCCACCTAAGTAGTTCATTACTTGAGCAGCAGCCATTGCCTTTAGGCCCAGCTCTGCAGTTTGCACTGGAACATAGAGCAGGCACCGGTGAGTAAGAGCATGCAACATAAAGGTGCAAAGGTGTCAAACCTATCACACCCTCAGAAGTTGTTCTGATCTCCATGATCAGCCAGAACTTTCTCTGCCTCTGCTTACACTGTTCACCAGTCCTGGGTCCAATGTGCTCAAGCCCAGCACCAGCTACCACCCGTGTTGGTTTTGTGAATGCTGAACTCCAGACCTGCCTGGAGTGGGAAAAGCTTAAATACTTGCACTACACTATCACACAGATCCAAGCTTTTCTTCACCCAGCCCAGAGAGACTGACATCAGCTGGATTGAATTAAAGCAGTCCACCAGAAGATGTCCTGAAACAAGTCTTCCTAAGCACAGCACAGATTATTTATGTCTAACCTGCAGCTACCAAGATGAATACAAACTGGACAGATAATATGGTTGAAACTCTTTAATATGTCCCCAAATCCATGTTCCAGCTAGACCTAAAATCATGGTTGGTGGATTTAATGGGACTGCTGCACACGAGAAGCCTAGAGCCAGGAACAGGATGTGCTCCTGGCTTTGCAAACCTACAGGCTTTACAATGTATTTCCACAAGCATTCCCAGCTTTCATGGGAGTAGTAGAAGAATGCTTTGCTATCAAAGGTCATCTACATTTCCTCATAGGTCTTAACACCTGGGAAATCTTGCTCTGAACTGATTGCAATTGCTGAAAATTGTGCCTAGAGATGTGCAAATTGTGGCTCTCTACATTGCTATCTGTGTCCTCCCTTTCCTATATCCTTGCCCTCCATCAATTATGAAAAAAAAAAAAACAAAACAAAACAAACCAACCAACCAACCAGCCATGGTCAAACCCCACAACCATGGCATCAAAACCTCTAACACACATGCTTTTATATATGCAGCAACTGCTTTCTGCTCATGTAACTCCATTCTGGGAAGCTGTCTAACTTTGATCTTCATGGGCAGGGTTTTCCAGTTGCAGTTCTAACAGGAAACTCCGTTAAGTGGAAACAAGCTCTGATCTTATGGCTCCCTTACCAGCAATGACACTCATCTCCTGCAGTGCCTGCTGCCCAGACAGATTCCAGACAGCTGTCTCCAGCCTGCTGCTCCTGTTCACAGGCAGGCCCTGGCTCCCTCCCAGGCCTTGTCTTCTCTGACCCATGACGGCCAACTCTTTGGCATTTTATTGCCAGGATCATGGTATTTGATGTTTTTCCTACTGTCCCCATTCCTAGACTGAGAAAACTTATTTATCATTCAAAATTAAAATGAGATTCTTCTTGGAGGCAAAGAAAATCTTTAAAAGCATAAAATTTGGTGACTCACAAATGTAGCAGGTACATATACATAATTAAAAAAAAAAAAAAAAATTTAAGCCAATCTTGTGATAAGGGAAAAGTGACTAAAATTATTTACACAATAATTGGCAACACTGCTGACATGAAATATTATTTCCTTGTCTAGCTCTCCTGACATTATTCCAGCGGGGCAAGCTGGAGAGCTGCAGTCCTGAAATGGTGGTATTTCACACTCTGTGCCCAGGAGAAAATCCTGTGCAACAGAGGAGGGCAACAGTCTTCCAGACTCAGCTTGTAGGGAACAAGCACCTCAGGAGAGGGGGAATGCTAAGGAGCAGGGACACAATGATCCCAATATCCTAACACAAGGACAGCCTTGCCCAACCAGTGCCCACCTGACCAGCTCATCTGTTTAATGATTCCTTTAGGTAGGCACCTCCAAAACACTGGACTAGGCACTGCTGGCAAGAAAACCATGGAGAAAAATCACTGAAAATAAATGAGTTCCCAGTGGTCACTGGTTCATTGTTCTGCATTTATAAATATTGAAGTTGCTCAAATAATGAAAAAAAAAAAAATCCTAGAGTGGCTTCCATCTCTATCTTTTCTACTTTTGCCAAAAATTGACATTTCCAAGCACTTAATGAAAGACTTTTTGCAAAAATAAAAGATGCTTTGATAAAAATGTCAACAAAATAAATCACGCAAAACCAAGTGGCTGCTTTGTGCTTTCCTTTTAAACAGGACATTTTTCATCAAGTCATATTTTTATTTTCCGAGATCATTTCAGGCAGCCCTCCAAAATGCTTGAGGTTTTGTTTCATTCAAATTGCTCCAAGTAGCATGTTATCACTGTGATTATGACTTTTTTTTTTTTTTTTTTAATAGGAAGAGATTCTTACATACTTTTGATATATGGAAGAGGAAGCTGGACATGAGAAAAATGGCAATGACAAAAATGTTAAGCCAATTCAGAACACAAACATCAGAATATTATTAAAGACACCTGGTCTGGTGGAAGGATGGATGAAATGGCTTCTATTAGATACTGGACAATGAGGTGAAATTTATGTGCAGATGGAAGCAATTTATACAGTTGTTGCACAGAGGGTCATTATTTATTGCTAATAAATGAGAACATTTGATGGATCTAACCAGTATTTAAATACTTAATGTGTTTTAGGAGCAGCTAGGGTATGTTCTCTATAGCACAACTCATTGCACTCAGGAATTTTGTCAAATCATATGAAACTTCAGTGAAAGGCTGGAATAGGAAATAAGGGGAGTAAAGTAGATGGAACAATTTTAAAAAAAAAAAAAATTGACAAAAACTTCCTCCTCCACCTCTTCTCACTTACCCAGAAATAAGTATGGGGATGTTTCTGTTCTGAAGCATTAATTTAACCATCCAAGATGAGATGATAAAATGCTCTAAATGACACAATGGTCACAATGTACAGGTTTTACAATATTAAAGATTGGGTCCTTATTTTTTCATTGTGGATTTCAAGCAAGGATATTCTCAGCCCATTCTTGTCTCTGATTAACTCTCTCCCTGTATCTTCCCTGTCTTTTTAAGAAAAGTACTTAGGATGTTTCCAAATGACCACTTTTCAACATGTCTTTCATCTATGCTTACTTGGAGAGGGTGCTGTTGACTGGGTTAACTTCTATAAGTCTCTTCCAAACAGAGTTCTATGTTCCACACACACAACGTCCTGAACAATGGATGCATCTTTGGAAAGAAAAATAATGTGGCCAGCACTTAAAAGACTTAAACTTTGAGTTGCTTAAAAGGTCTAGGGATGAAAAGAAAAGCTGTTTTTCTTCAGTATAAGCCAAGGTATGAAGTACTGAGAACTTACGTGAAAAACACACTCATACCTGACGTTTACAGCCACACACATTTACAGGGTCACCACAGCATTATTCCTGTGCCTACACAGGAAGCAGTGCTCTGTGCTTCTTCCTGGAAAAAGTGCTTAAGTGGAAGACATTTTGTGCCTGAGCTGTTTGACCCTTCCTGCTTAAGGCCATTCAACAGCAGCAGAAACAGTCCGTCCATCTTCAAGACAAGACAAAAGATTGGTTTTAAGATTTTCTGTCTCTGCTTGCTTCCTCTATCAAGTTAGCCCTGGGAGAGTAAGAGAAAAATCAGATACCTATGCTTTTGGAGAAGCTTAATTCCCCTCACAACCACCCAAGACCACAGGTGCTAAGCAGAGGTTATGCCACAATTTTTTGTATTACTAGATCAGACATAAAGCAGAAGTCCACAGAAATCTTCCTGGGAAGCAGTTTGTGGATGGGATAACTGCTAGGAAGTACACAGGGCAAATTCCAAGAAGGGTTCTTGTGACAGTTTTGCTGATGCTGTAGAGTTGGGAAATGTGGGGCATTTTTAGAATAGATGTTGGATACAACATACCCATATTCTATATAGCGTTGGACAAATAAAAACTAGAACAAGTGTCTCTTTAAGAGAACTGCTCTGGGATATGCATGTATGTGTATATATATATATACACACATGCAAACACTAATTACACGCTTTCATAAATTATTATACATGCCATGTATAAAATTTAGTCTTTGCTCTACATGATTACATGTTGTATAATTAGGGAACAATTTATATTTGGAACCTTTACATTGGAGCTTGGGTAGAGTGAAGGGTAAGTACAGCTCAGCCCATGCCCTAACCTACTCCTCCTGCTCTGAGAACTTGCATCTCTGGTCCAAATCTGTGCCACTAACACCCAGTGGCTACGCCAACACATCCTCAGAGGGGATAAAATGTGTTGTGTCAGCTTCCTACACAACCTGACACTACACAATTAATTCAGCAGTACATGCATAGCATTCACCAGTTACCATACAGAGCCACAGGACAAGTTGTTATAAATGATTTTAACAAATGTGGGATGTACAAAGTGGGTGGTTGTTATTGCAATGGCTCAACTGGAAAAGAAAGAGCCTACAACAACACAGTGTCTTCATTTTAGAATTTAAATGTATGGATTCATGGGGAGATGGAAAGAAACTTTCCATTTCAAAAAGTCTTTGAAAAGGCATCTTTGATCACACAGACTCAATCACAAGGAATCATCACACCAGGTTCTTTCAGTTTTGGTTTCTTACCTCTAGTCCAGGAAATACCATCCATATGGAAACAGCATCTGGTATTTTGAGTACAGTCCACTGCTTCCCAAATAACACTTACTACACACACATTCACTTGTGAACATGTCCTCTCCCACTTCACAGACCATCCTATAGCAAGTTGACTTAGCATGGGCAACATCAGCTGATGAGCAGGCTGCCCAGTTGCACAAGCAAAGTAGCAAGTGTTTTGCCAATGACCAGGCCC
>NW_008609546.1:0-663 GCF_000691845.1 Merops nubicus
TGCCCCATTCCCCCCAGTCCTGTTGTCATGGTCCTGCCACTGCCACCACCACCTGCCTTGGTCCTGCCACCACCATTTTGCCACCACCCCCTCTTGCCATGGTGCTGCTACCACCTGCCGTGGTCCTGCCACTGCTGTGGTCCCACCAGGCTCAGGGATCCCCAAAAAAACAGCAGCCCAGCCCCCCGAGGGACCAGTGCCCTCCGCCCAGCCCCTCGGTGGCATTTTCCCCGCCCCGGGTGCCGTCAGGGCAGAGCTGAGACTGGATTTAGGAGCAAGGGACACGGGATCCTCTTGGCTCAGGGTGGTGGCAGGGAGAGGAGGAGGAGGAGGAGGAGGAGGCAGAAATAGCCTGGCTGGAAGCTGAGTGTTGGCAAAAGGACTTGGCACCGGCAGAAACAAGCTGTGCACAGGGAATGGGGAGGAAAAGGGAGGAAAAAAACACCCTAAAGCCCTAAAGGAATGTTGATGCCAGGCAAAGCCGAGGGGAGAGGAGGGTGAGGGCTGCTCTTGGCCCCCCAAGCGTGTGGGTCTGGCCTGCACTCCCCAAAAAAAGGGTATTTTTGGGCCCCGTGGTGGCTGGGGCAGGGAGATTCGCAGGGTTTACACCCAGGGTTTCTTTGCCATCCCTCCGACACTGCCCACGGGCACAGGGGCCGTTGT
>NW_008609546.1:804-1181 GCF_000691845.1 Merops nubicus
CTCCCACCAATCTCTAGCTCCACGTCTGGCTCCAGACACAAAGCCGAGATATTTTTGCCCTGCAGCATCAGGACCAAAACGCCTCCAAGACTCAGCAACGCTGCAAAAAAAAACCCCAAAACCCTCTATCTGGCTTTTTTTTTGCATTAAAGCTCCCTGTGGTTGACCCCCAAAGTACCCCAGGCTCGGGGCTAGTGCAGCACCCCGTTTCTTCAGGTAAAAAGAAATCCTCACCAGCTCCTTGGAAGTTCAGCTGATGACAGATTCATTATACCCACCCCCCAACCAAACTGTTATCCCCCAAACCCTGAGCTGGATGGAGGCTTCAGGAGTGATTCTGGATGTCTCCCATCACCTGCTGGTTTAATACATCCCCA
>NW_008609547.1:0-362 GCF_000691845.1 Merops nubicus
AAAGATCTTTAAAAGTCTTCAAAAGCACCAGTGCAGAGGTACAGCTTCGTTTGTGCTGGGCAGGTTGAAAATATCAATTAAAAAAAATAAAATAAGGTTAAGGACTATACCAATATAGTCAAAGCATTAAATCTTTAAAATAAAGAAGTCATAGAACAGATGGGTTTACTCATATAAAAATGGGATTTATGCTATTGTCACACCTGTAGATCAGACAACTAAAGGCTTTTTAACAGCAATAAAAGAAAAAAATGTCTATTTTCTCATGTGACAGAAGGTTCAGCAATTGGATCCACTGTCAGCATGTCATCATGGACCTCTCAGCTCCAAATGCTGCAGTGGGTTAGGACAAGTCTTGTGAT
>NW_008609548.1:0-10653 GCF_000691845.1 Merops nubicus
GGGCGCCGCCTCGCCTCGCCGGGGGCATTCGCGCTCACAGCCGCGCTTCTCTTGCAGCCTGTATCTGCGAGAAGAACAAGCGTGTCACCAACTGCATGTTGGCTGGCGGCGTGTGCCAGTGCGAGGCGATCGGCTCCGGCGTGTCCGTGAACTGCGACACCTGTGAGTAAAGCTGTGCTTGGCCCGGGGGTGCTCCTGGGACGGGCAGCGAGGGCAGCGCCGGCTGAGCTGGAGGGAGTGTGCGAACACGGCCATCGAGCAATGGTAGCAGGGGAGGAGAGCGGCTTCTCGGTCTTCCTGGTCAGCTGGCGATAGAAGATAAGCGTTTAGGATTCCTCTGGCGTAAACTGCGTGGATGTGCATACACACACTGAGGCGGGCTTGCCCTTTCTCCTTAATACTCAGTCTGTAATGGCAAAGATTTTTCAAAGAATAATTTTTAGTTTCCTTATAAGCACCTGTTATGGTTTTTTTCTACAATTCCAGAAGTGAAAGAGCCTTATCTCAAGGCATTACTGTTGGTACTTGGAAGAGCCTTGTCCTGGGACCTTACTCTTGGTTTGAGCTCAGTTAAGCTGTAAATGATCCTCTTGCTGTAAGAAGTGGGAGGTGGCTGGACGACTTATGCATTTACCTTAGGAAGCAGACATACCCCAGTCATGGTGACTTCATGCACCACCTACGTGTTAGACACCTGCTCTTCCTTCCAATGGCTTAAGATCTTGTTGCTTCTGATGTGACCACGTGTTTTTACAGACTAAGAGATTTGTTTTGAACATAACATGGTATGATGCTCCATAACATGACTTTCTGGTTATTTTTAGTGACTTCAAAATGCCTGTTGATGAAAGCAGAAATGACACACAACTCAAAATCGGGTCGTCGTGAGAAACCAAAAGACGCATTTGAAGATACCGATGGCCTTTATGATCCCGAGTGTGAGAATTCGGGTGCTTTCAAGGCGAAGCAGTGCAATGGAACCACCTGCTGGTGTGTGAATACAGCTGGTGTTAGAAGAACTGACAAACATGATGCAGACTTGAAGTGCAATCAATTAGTCAGAACAATGTAAGTCTTTCACCAGAGTGTGCTGTGACATGAAAACATTCCTGTATTAGGCTCTGCATTGTAGAGAATTTATCTGCATGAATGATGTGGTGGGGATGAATGAAGACAGAGCAGTAAGTATTTGATTAGGGTGGGTTGGTTTTGGTTTTGTGTGTGTTTTGTTTGGTTTTTTTTTGTTTTTTGTTTTTTGTTTTTTCAGAAACGAGACATGGAATGATTGTGGATGGGTCTTTGTTTTTCTGTCACTGCTGTTATTTCCCCTGGGATTAGTTTCTTAGTATGCATTATTATGTGCAAACCCTTTAAAAATATTAAATGTAGGGTTTTTTTATTACTTCAGGTGGATCATTATTGAAATGAAACATGCTGAGACAAACACTCCTCTGAAAACAGAATCTTTGGAGAAGTAAGTGATGATAGTAAGATGTCCTGATGATGTCTGCATGCACTACTAAATATCTAGTGGATTTCTAAATGATTCTTTAAAACCACTGTCAAACCTGTCAACTTATTTTTAAGACATCTTAGAAGTCACCTACAGATCCTTCATAGATCTGCTTTTATTTTTATTGGAAATAAATTAAGTCGATAGACTGAAATAAATGGAAGGCAATAAGATGAAAGTGCCCAAAAAGCAACCTGACAAAGATGGTGGAGGGACCGCATAGAAGTAACAGGAGAAAAACAACTGTTTAGCTTTTTGGATGGCTAAAATGAAATCCTGCTTCTTTCTGTCAGAGGTCATAGAGCAAGAAAAACTTGCTTGTAGCTATTAGATCATTTCCACACCACCACCCCATCCCCACCAAGCAAAAGCTGCTACTCTCAACTCCTTCAGAGCTTTTCAAAACTGTTCAGGCTCTAACACTGCAGTAACATATTTGTTGGTGTTTTTTTTTTTAATGGGAATTAACAGAGCTCTGATATAATTTGATCATGAGAGTGTACTGGGTTTCATTCGGGTGAAGTTAATTTTCTTGGTAGCAATTGGTATGATGCTGTTTTAGACTGGTGACCAAAATGGTGTTGGTAAGTCCACCAGTGTTTCAGCTGTTGCTGAACAGTTTTGAGGCCTTCTCTGACTCGCTCTGCTGCCCCAATGAGTAGGTTGGGCAAGAGGTTGGGAGTAAGACTCAGCAGAGACATTGACCCAAACTGACCAAAGGGATATCCCAGATTGTATGATGTTGTGCTCAGCAATCAACATGGGTGGAAGTTTCTCCCAAATATCTATTGCTCGGAGGTGGGCTGAGCATGAGCCTGCTAGTGGTGAGGGATTGCTTTTGTATTGCTTGTTGGTGTGTGTGGTTTTGTGGGTTTTTTTGTTTGTTTGGTGTGTTTTGTTTGGTTTTTTTTGTTTGTTTGTTTGTTGTTGTTGTTGTTTTTGTTTGGTTGGGTTTTGTTTTTGTTTGTGTTTTTTAATTTCTGCCACCCAGCCCTTTCACTTAAACTGTTTTTGTCTTGAACCGTAAGGTTGGTTGGGTTTTTTTTCTTGCCTTTGCCCTTTTGATTTCCTTCCCAGTCCTCGTAGGGAGAGGTGAGTGAGAGACTAGGTGAGGATTTAGCTGCCAGCTGGGGTGGACCCGCCACAGGGACTGGAGGAAAAAACCCAATTGTGCTAGACTGCCTTGCTTCTGAAAACAGATGTGTCAAATAGTACTGGCTTTAACAGCTATGGCTTTAATATCCTCACAGGTTCTTCAGGGAAACAATTACCAATCGTTACATGCTGAATGGACGCTATATAACTAAAGTTGTGGTAAGAGACACATAATTTTTAGTAAAGTATCAGAATTCTTCTTTGTTGTGAATAACTTTGAAAACTCTTTGACTAATGCAGTAGAGCATGATTCTTATTAGAAGCTCTCAAAATGGCAACACTTGCAGAGCAGCTAGAAAATAGTTGTCTGAATTGAAATACTGAGAAATTGCATACTGCTTTCCTTGGTCTGTAGATGAATTCATACTTGGCTTCGCTAAAAAAGTGAGATTTGAATAATTCTGTAAACAGTTGGCTTGAGAATAAGTACCATAAGCTTGATCTAGAAAGTGAGTTCACAAACTGGATCATAATATTTTGCTGTGTATTTGATCGTTGGATTTAAACTGGTCCCTTCTTAACACCATGCTATTTTTATTTTTTTTTTAGTATGAAAACCCCTACATTAATATTGATTTGAAGCAAAATTCCTCAGAGAAATCTGCTAGTGATGTGGATATAGCTGACGTGGCCTACTATTTTGAAAAAGATGTAAGTGTGTCTTGGGTGAAGTTTGTCAAAGACTAGTTGTGTCTGTTGCTTTGCTTTCAGCAATCTTAACCATGTCCTGGCTAAGGTGAGATGAATTATTGCAGCACCCAGATGAATGACTGTTACAGTGTGAAATAACAAGTCTCTTTTTTCCCCATCTGTTCTTAGTTAAAAGGTGACTCCATCTTTCAAAGAAACAAACTGAACATGAGTATTGATAACCAGGCGCTGCAAATTGAGAAGACTGTGGTCTACTATGTTGATGAAATACCACCAGAGTTTTCCATGAAGTCTCTGACTCCTGGCCTCATTGCTGTCATTGTAGTAATAATAGTAGCAGTAGTTGCTGCCATTGTTGTTCTGGTAAGTTGTAACAACCAAGCTGCCAAGAAAAATAGGTAGCAGTGTAATATGGGAAACAACAACATTCCAGGGTAGCCAAAGTCTGATAGAAACAGGCTTCTTCTCTAAAGTGCTGCCTTCTTTTAGACTTGAGAGGAGGGAAAGAGGGAAGGGGCATGCCATCCCCGTTTCAGGTTATGACTGAAGGGTGTTGTGTGGAAAACAAAAATATTAGGAAAAACTCAGTGAGGTGAAGAAAGTGCCTGTCTTGCCTCCTGGTTCAAAGTAGTTGAGAGGGACAGGTAGTGCCTGTACCTCACTTTGGAAGGATGGGGAAGGGGCAGCTTTAAGTTTGGACTCTGAGTCACAAACAGATAGTTACATGTAAGTCAAGGCTTAAAAAAACTTCACAATTATTCTGTCCTTCTCTTACAGGTCTTAACAAGGAGGAGGAAAGGGAAGTACGTGAAAGCAGAGGTAATTAGTTCTTGTTTATGATGTATGTGCTTGGAGGAGGTTGTACAGAATCAGAAATTCTTCAGCTTGCTGTAGGGTAGAAGCCTCCTTTGATGCTTCAGAGATGTTCAAGGAGACTGAAAGTATTCAAATTCTGCAACTAGCTTTGGTCTCTGTATGGTTCACCATGTTCATTCTGCACTAGTTTGAAAAGCAGGTGATGATCTGTTGTATTTCCCAGGGGTGGGAGGTGGTGCTGACAGACAAGTACTATTTTTACATATCTATAGCAAGGGCTATGCAATCCACAGGAAACACTGATAGCCTTGTTCTGCCCTGAAGACCTTTACTTCAGATATTTGCATGGAGCTTGCAGGCTCTATTGAAGAGCTGCTTTACAATAGAGTAGTAACAAATGCTACTAGTGCACGGAGCTTCACCCCAAGTGGTGGAGACTTCTGTAAAGGAATCCAAAGGATGTTGTAGGTAAATAGTAAAGTCTGCTCCCTACACACACCCCGAAAACTGCTGTATTTAAGAATAGTAACAAAAAAAAAAAAAAAAATCACCACCAAAAAAAAAAAACACTGAAGTGTTATGGTGTTTTTGACAATTTTGATTCTGTATGTTAAATCACTTTGCTAATGAATATCCAGGATGTTAAGTCCTGTTGACTTCTTGCATCTTACCTGAGAAGTAGCACAAGTGTTGATCTCCCTCTGCCTCCTCCCCTTCAGGTGAAGGAAATGAATGAAATGCATAGAGGACTGAATGCATAACTAAATCAGCTGAAAGATCCAAACAAGAAGACTACAGAAACATCGGAGGCATGGATCTTAACTCTTAAAGATTCCTCCTGAAAGAAAGGCAATTGTGCCTACTTAATGATTGTTAAAACTCTTAACAGCCAAGACTGGTAAACCATGCTACTACTTAACTGTTTGTTGAGAGTTAGATCTTGAAATGCCCCATCATGCTCAAGTCAAACTTAACTTTTGCTCTCTGATTTTAATTTTTTTTTTTTTTTATGATGATGATGACGAAAAGAGTTGACAACTGCTGTTACTAGGTTTATGGAGAATACATGCTTAAATGGTATTTTGCCCTTGAGAGGTTTATTGAAAATGATTTTTGTAGACATAATGAGGCTGTCTCCTATATAAATGAATGTGCAGTTTTTATGGCTGTTTGTACATATTTGAAGTTGCTGTAACTTTTTTATTACTTGAATTAATAAAACTTTGAAATGGGCTTCTACTTCTTTCATGTTGACATGGTGAACTTACAATACTCCCTTAAAGCCAGCAAAACCTCAGCAGAGGTGAAAATAGTTTAGTATTCCAATTAGCAAAGTTTGTATTGGCCATTAATATCTTAATAGCATGATACTTGCTTTCATTTAAAGCTATGAAAAGTACTTTATTCTGTTTTCCACTTGTGCAACAAACGTAAAATAAGTTATGGATTGTTTGTATAAAAAATAAACATGCTGTGAATGCAGCAATTTCAGGAATGCACAGACTGCTCTTTGGAATGCTATGTGACTATAATAAAACCAGCCTCCGACCTGGAACATCTCTGGTGTAGGGTTGGAAGTGGGTAGACTTGGTGTCTGATGGTGGAGCTGGGGAAGAGCTATTGCAGCATCCCCATGATTTGCATAGTTGTTGCACAGCTAGGATCTGTTTCTGCTGTTATTACTATTTACTGTCACAGAGGCTGACCCAGCTTAGAGACTATCAGTCTCCCAGGGCTTTGGATAAAAGCTTGCTTTGGCAGTCAGTAATCTATGTAACGTATATTGGCTAGCAAGTAAACACATACAGTCCATCCAGCATATCAGATTTATAAAGGAAATACTGTAACTCCTGTTGCCAAAGAAATAATGAGATATAAGATAATGAACTGAATGACAAATCTTATTGCTAATGCAGTGTTTGTTTTGACCCCTCCACCTAAAACAAGAGAAGTAGGTTAAAGTACTGAGGATATTCTGCATGGCATGTTCATAAAATTAAATGTGAAACATGCTCCATTAGAGAGCGTGTGTGCATCTGGTTAATAACAGCAGGGACCTTACTGGACTGCACTGAATGTAACTCCAGTGTCAGAGGTCACCAGCATGCCTCATGCCTTTGAACAAGGGGGTAGCTAACATACAAGTTACTGTGTTGCATGTTGAAATGTAGGCAGTGACTGTTTCCTTCAGTCTTCCAAGCATCTGGTGCTGTGAACTTCTGTGTGCTGAGCTGCTGCAGCAGCCCTCAGGTTTTACAGTATTTCTCTTGAGCCTACAGTGTTTTGGGAAGTGGAAATGTGAATAGATTTGCTCTGTCAAGTTGCTCCTGCCCAGCACAAAATTTCTGACGGAGTTTCCAGAGAGCTTTGCAGCTTTTTCAGGCAAATTTTCCAGTAACAGCTTGTGGGATTGTCTCTCCCCCTGTCAACATCTGCCACTCCTTTTCTCCCCAGGTATGCAGGCGGTCTGCTGAGGTATGATGAATTTTATACAGTTCTGTAAGCTGTTAAACACATAAAGCCTAGTTTTCCAGTAAGGTTGCCTTCTGCTGAGTCATGTGGAGTGCTGTATTCCTCAATTCTTCACTGTCCATATAATTTATTTTCTTAAATGTCTGCAGTATGGTATTCTTGCCATTTATTTCTTCTCCCCAAGATACTAATGCTATTGTTTCCTCTCCTCCCCTTCCTATCTTCATTTCATACCTTATTTTTGGCCTGTGGAATGGAAAGGGATGTGCTGGGCTGGAGCTGCACATGTGCTGACTTGACTGGCTCAGATGTACCTGTTGTGTGGCCTGGACCTCGTCCCAGCCGGTTTGTTTGAAAATCGTTTTCTCCCTGCTTTTCCCACAGTAGAGGAAGGCATTGAGATATTTTTCTTTTTTTTTTTTTACCTAATGGAGCTTTTCATGTGAGGTGCTTGCACAAGCTTAGTGTCTCTAATACAGTCTTCTTGTCAGATTTGTCTGCAAGGAGTTAGAAAACCACAAAGTCTACAGAAATGAATTGAAAAATGGATGACTTTACCTAAATCTCCAAGTGAAGGGATTATACTACATCTGTTTCTAAACGTGCTTATTATGATACAAACATGCTGCTGCTCAGCTCTCAAAATGGTGGTCAAGAATAGGTTTAATAGGTTTTTCCCTAGTTTCCTTTTCTAAATAGTTTCACTGACCTTTACAGTAGGTTTTGGTTTGTTCTGTTTACTCAACACTGCACTTGTGCAACAATCCAGCTGCATAGAAGTGTATTTATGGGGTGAATGGAAAAGGATGACGGAGATGGGAGCTGAGAAACTAGAGTATCAGCATCTTGCACCTTTATTGTGTTTCAGATTATATAGCTAGAGGAGACTAATGTGCCAAAATGTGTTTTAAAAGCCTCTATCAGATAGCATCAGCTCTCCACATGTGTGATGTTTCTTCTCATATATGGAGCTATTTTGAACTGCTGGCAAAAATTATTTCTGTTGGAAAATAATATGGTATTAAATGGCAAGATACTGTGTTCTCTATTTTAATACTTGGAGAGTATTCAGCAAAGTTAAAATGCAAGTTTCCTGTAAAAGAAACAAACCAATAGAACTGTATAAAAGATTATTTGTTACTGCATTAATTTTTGACAAGGTAAATATTTTAATGTTTCCATTTGCCTAATTCATTAGCTTCCTTCTGTGAAGGTGCATATTTTTTAAATCTGAAGTTCTATTCAAAGTTGTTATACCATGTTCCTTTCCTTTTAATGTAATGTCAATTGTGATAAAGGATATGAAGGACACACTAAAGATTTATTAATTTGAGACTGAATCAATGAGATCTTTTTTAAAGAGAGACGATGGCCATGAACTGTACAAAAGACCCTAGTAAATACTTTTGTGCCTATGTAAACAAGAAAACAAGGCAAGTGCAAATCTACTTATGAATTATTAAACTAGTATTTATATTAGTTATTATTACTGCTGAGCAAAATTAAATAAACATTTATGCAAAGACAATGAGAGACTTTCTAGAAGAGGATATACAAATAACATATTTGAGGAAGCATGACGAATAAAGTCTATAAAACTTTCTTCCAAAGACCTGAGGAATCCCTGAGCGTAGTTTCCACAACTGCACAATGAAAGGTCGGAGTGCTGTGTACGCAGGGCCTGTTGACACTGGCACACTCATGCTCCTGAACAATCACAGTTTGGTAAGAGAAATAACATTGTTTGCAAACGATGCTTATTTACATCTTCACCTGCTGGACTTTGATGACCATAATACACAGTGATTTTTGGATTAAAGACTGCTTGAAATAGCCTGAAAAATATTCTAGGAGACTAAAAATACAGCGCCGCTGCCCCAGTTTTAGAACAGCTAGTCACTGAACAGCAGCAACACCCAGACGAGCCTACAGTCTCATATTAATTACAAAGGTCCATTGCTGGGCATGTATCAGGCACGCTGTCGGGTGGCCAGGCCCATCCCTGCAAGGTCTATGAACTTTGCTAACATCTTTGCCCTCCTTGTCTCAGCGGTGCCGTGCCAGGGCAGCCGTATGCAAGGGAGAGGGTGGTAGGTCAAAAGGAGGTAGTGTGTAGGGTTAGAGGTGATGCTTACCACGTGGCTGTAAAACCTTGATACATGCAAGAAGTGAAAAAAACTTCTAACCCCTAACTGCACTGGAGAATTCTTGTGTGTTCAGCTGCCTGCAGAGCAGACCACTGTTTTTGCCAAACTGATCCGCATAAAAGGTCCTGTAGAAGGCAATAGACACATTTTCTGGTTCCAGACTTATATTAACTAAATATTTCTGTCTTGTTAATATTATCTTAAGTCTCTGATGCATTATACATACATACCCACCAGTCTAACACAAAATTTTCTGGTACCATCCCTGCCAACTCAAATGCATTAGAGCTGTCACTGATCACACCTGACTACTAATTAACTTTTGGTGGAAAAGGGTTTATTTCTTTTTTATCTGTGGAGTGGTTAAAGGGCATCCATTTTGCTAACTGAAAAGCCACTGCAACTTCTCTGTGTGACTGATTCAGTGATCCTTTGTGCAAGAGATGTCACAACATAAACGTTTTCCATGGACTGTGGTCACCACTCTAAGAGCGTTAGCAGCCAGTTTAGGTGGTGGCCTAGAAATGGGAGCCTGCAGCTCAGCAGAGATGCCCTGAGCAAACTGCTGAACGAAGAAGTGTCACCAGCCCAGAAGGGACAGAAGGAAGCACTGCAACAGGCAGCAATTACAGCTTAACAGACATTATTTTCAAAGGTGGTAATGAGGTCCCTGGAGCCCACCTCCTCTCCAGCTGTCTGCTCCAGGACACTTTTTTGGTTCTTGTCCTATCTTGGGCTCATCTGTAGTCATCAGTATGTACAAAGTCAAACAATCCCAGCTATTCACAATGTGTATTTTGGGCTAACCTGGTATTATCACCTCTTAGCAAGGTTGCCTGATGTCATGAGTGTTTACTAAATGATAATTATTTAGGCTGAGTTTACTGCCACAAGCAAGTGCTTTTGGTGGAGGGAAGAATCAGACCAGGTAGCTGAGCCATTTCTAAAAATAAAGTTATGAAAGGTATACTTAACTCTAGCTGGAAAAAAATCCAACTGCCCTCCTAGGGAAATGTCATTTTTACAGCTGTTACGGAAGTAAAAGAAAGATTTTGGGCAACTAAAAAGCCGTCAAAACTCTAGTGACTTCATGTTTTGATTCTTCCTTCCTAAGTCAAGCAAAGGCAGATTGGACTTTCTCTTCTCCCCAAGAACTGCCCGAGGTCTTTCTGCAAATGCATTTGCAAAGGAGCTTTGAAGGCCTTATCTGGAAAAGCGGTCATACCTCAGGGCCACAGGACTGTAGTTTGGGTGGGGAAGGCTGAGGTGGGGACAGGCAGCCCAGAGTGACAATGGGCAGAAATCAGGCAGACCTGGGGACACCAAATTGTTCCCTGAGGAGGGACAGCCAACATATGTCAACATCTTCAGACTGAGGTATCAGGGTGGCCCCAGTGGTAAACAGTTTAGGGTAAAAACCTGAACTAGTCCTTACATGGGCTTCTGAGGGCCTTTTGGTAAGCGCCTATTGATACCAGGAAATACTAAAGATAAGCACATTGATTGAGTGAGTAGAAAGAAGAGAGAAGTCAGGTGAGGAATCTAGGGAAAAGCATACCATAGCTGGGGCCAGGGGTGGGCCACAAGGAAGCGTGGGAGATGAGGTTGGAGAAACTGAAGTAACATATGAGAGAAAGGAGAGAAAAAGCAATGGGATGCAGACAAGGGGATGTTCTGAAGCAGGAAGGCACACAAAACATAAAGGATAAGCATTTATGCAAGAAAAGCTAAGGCACATAAAATCTGTTGTGTTTTGTGTGTAGGTGATAGTGTGCAGGCAGCTGGAGTACAAAAATCATGACTTGGAACTCAAAGGGAAAAAAAACACTTCACAATGGTCAGCAAAATAATCAGTCTTTCAGTCTCCTATTGTTTTACACAAATAGTTAGCTTTATAAG
>NW_008609549.1:0-334 GCF_000691845.1 Merops nubicus
CCCCCACCAGCCACACGCTGGCCCCCCCTCAGCCTGTGCCCCAGTAGTGCTGCAGGAGGGGCACGAGGGTCCCAGCAGCCCTCCCACCCCCCGGGCAGTGGGCAGCATCCTGCCCGACTCCTGCCCCGCCCGTCACCCACCGCAAACATGTCCTGCAGCCCGTGGGGGGTCAGGTTCCTCTGCAGGAGGCTCTTCAGCAGCTCCTTAAGGGCACTCATGGTGTCACTGAACAGCACCTGGAAGGGAAGAGGGCTCACAGGCTACGCCAGTCTGTGCCTGGGCCCAGGGACAGCAGGGACAGATGCCCTGCAGCCACCCCCAGCCTGTCACACTC
>NW_008609549.1:642-880 GCF_000691845.1 Merops nubicus
AGAGGTGGTGTGAGGGACATGGTGCTGAGGGGACCTGGCAGGGCTGGGGGATGTTGGACTGCAGGAGCTGAAAGGTCTCTTCCAACCTGAGCAATCTGAGGGTTCCACAACTGTGGGATAAAATAAACCGACCAGACCTTGGCAGGACAGAAGGGATGCAGAAAAAGGATCATTAAGTTAAATTCCTCAGCCAGCTGCCTGGAAAGAGCAGGTGGGGACGGGGGGAGCCCCCGGTGCC
>NW_008609550.1:0-6651 GCF_000691845.1 Merops nubicus
TATATATTTAATATCAGAGAAACTGCTGCAAGGAAAGTTTAATCTGCTTAGCCCAGATAAGGAGAAAATGAGAAGTTAAACTGGAAAGATTTGGTTGTGATGTAAAATACTTGCTACAGAACCATCTGGGAATGCTTAATCGCATTGGATCCCCAGTAAAAGCAAACCAATAAACATTTCAGTGCAAACTTCCACAAGTCTGTGTACTACAAAGTGGTTTGGCTGTGACAAGGACCGTGCTCCACAGCCTGGAAGGCTTTGGCTGACCCGAGGTCTGGACACGGACAGAGCTCTCTGAACTGCAGCTGCTGGTGTTTGTGCCTTGGCAGCAGAGCTCCGTCTCCTACCGGCCGTTGCTGGTGCAGCTGTTCCTCAGCACGTCTCCAGGCCCGCTGGGCAGCGCAGAGCGGTCCCCTGGGAGCCTGCTGCTCAGCAGCCCTGGAACGGGCTTGCCTGAGTCTCTGTCCCACTCCACGAGCCATGCCCACACCGAATTCCTTACAGAGAGGAATCTTATCCCCTGTGGGACTGCTCACTAGTAACCAAACGGCTCCAAAACTCCACTGCCTTTTCAAGAGCTGTGTCCTAGGAGGTATATTAGTAGATATATTAACAGACAGCTTTGCGTGTTTTCTTGCTGAATTATTCCAGCCTTCCATTTAGACCCAAATTCTCTGTTTCTATGTGTTTAAACATGGGATTGTATGAATATATGTTGAATGTAATTAGTATCCCCAGTTTAAACAGACAGAGTTTTTCTTTAATGAATTAAGCAGTATTCTGCCCTACCGAACAGATCTGATTCTAAGGCTGGAAATGAGCATATGCCTCAGTAAAATGATGTCTCTGTAAAGCCAACTTAACCAAGAGTGCATCTTAGCTCTTCTCTAAGTAAATAACTATATCACACTTACATGCAGAGCAGTAAATATTAAAACTAACCTTTTGCAGCAGACGAGTAGCAGGTACTGCAATTGGGATGTGCTTCAGTGAAGATCTGAATTGGCCTGACATTGCATTCTGCCTTTAAGCACCACACCCTCAGCTGGAAGTCAGTTGCACTTTCATTTTGACTGGCCAGTTAAACAGATAAATAAATAAATACACCCCCCCTGCTTTGCTGGAGACTCTTCTCACGTAGGACACATACATTTCCCTCTGTTCCTCCCTCTTCCAGCCAGAATGTCAGTGCTCTTTGGAAGGTCAGGACTCTCAGTTTTACTGTGTTTTTGGTAGGTTTATTCCTGAAAGTCCAAGTGTCTTTTTTCACATCAACAAAAGGTGAAAAGGATAGAAAGCAGGACAGAGCTGCCTGTAAGGAGTTACTGTGGTCTTTCCTCAGGGCACTATTGTGCTTTTGATGGCTGCCTACCTATATAATGTTTTAAAGGATCTTTATATCCTCTCTTTAAGTAACTTTTCAAGCCAGGTAGGTGCTGTAGAAGAAATACAGAAAGATACTTTCCCATCCATGAGGTTTCTTCCACTTGCAGTGTGCTGTCTGCATGATAGAGTCAAAACTTGTACAGGAAAGAGAAGATAGCAAAGTTTTGCCGTTCACATGCATATGTATTTCCACACTGAGCTGTGGACTTTCTTGTACTAAGAATTCTTGAAATGACTAGATCTTGCTTAAATTTCCACAATCTCTACAGCTGCAGGTTTGTCTCTTGTGTAAGAGTACCTTGTGCAGAGTGTCATAAGCCTTCCATCATCTTCCAAAGCTTTTATTTTGTTTGATTTGCCCTTTACTAAACACTAACGAGTTTTAGTGAATGCAATATTGAAGCCAAAGAGGCATTTTGAGGAGAGTTGAGGTGAGGTTTTGCTTTTTGGCCCTGGCTAAATGGATGATGAGCCTTCTGTCTGTGCTTCAGCTGTTTCAGAGTATGTGACAGCTGCTTCAGGATGAGCAGCTAGGAGTGTAACAGGCAGATGTTCTCCACAGCTCCCTAGCTTCATTTGCCTTCACAATGAGAAAGAAAAATGGGTTGAGAGAGGAATTTGAGTCTGGAGAGAGTGGTGCAATATTTGTGCATATTTCTGCAATGTTTTCATTTGGAGCTGTTATGGTATTTCACTGCTCTTCTTCACTGTGGCAGGTAAGACATTTGGGTTGCTTCTAGCAGGTCTGCTTCTCACAAGTTGTGTTGTTGCTTAG
The DNA here is from genome assembly GCF_000691845.1 of Merops nubicus. Taxonomy (NCBI): domain Eukaryota; kingdom Metazoa; phylum Chordata; class Aves; order Coraciiformes; family Meropidae; genus Merops; species Merops nubicus. Next base: position 2,162 of record NW_008609550.1, read on the forward strand.
AGGCTCAAGCTGTATCTCTTTAAAGTGAATCTCAGTTCCAAGTGTCCCCAACAAGGTAGAATCCAGCTCACATGCTATGTCCAGGTCATCTGCATTTCTTTCAAAGCACTGGAATCTTTGAGAGTCTTTTGTTAGACCTGAACTTTTTTCTGGCATTTATGGATAAAAGTTGCATAAAATTTGTTCTAGGTTTTCAGGACTTGAAGCTCTAAGGAGTGGAAGGGGCAGGAATCTGGCTGCCTTTGCTGTGTTCGGATGGGGAAAAATTACATATCAAATGGAGGGATTCATTTGCCTTCCAGAATCTTGTGTGGATGATTTAGAGCATCTAACCAGATGTCTAGCTCTCAGTGAACTCCTTGCTGAGTTCAGCACGAAAGCTCATTCTGACTTCTTTTTTCTTTTTTTTTGTGTACAACATGGTGAAATTTACCCTTTTTTGAAGCAGGAGTGTCACGTGACTATTGTTTACAAGATGTTTTTTGAAGAGATTCCAGAAAGTCAAAGTATTCTTTGTTGTAAACCTGGCTTTAAGATAAATGTGGCTTAGAAAATACCACTTGTGCAATACTTTACCTTCTGTGAAAAAGGAGAAGAGTCAAATACCCCTGCAGGGTGCAGCACTTCTCTGTGCAGGGTGGTACATTGCAGAGTGCATGGGATGTGATTTCGGGGTTGGTCACCTGCTTGCTGCAGCTCCCTGAATGAACAAACTCTTTGAGAGCTACCGCTGCAGCTTCCCACTCAGGTATCTCAGCTCCTTAGTGCTGCACAGCTCGTGGGCCACAGGCATAAGCCCACTTTGAAAGCAGTGGGTGAAGAGCATTCTGCAGCAGAGGGGAGCAGACAGCCCTTGAGGCAGGCAGTGCTCATCAGACCCAGATCGACGCTCCCGCGTCCCGGCCACTGCAGGGGCTGCTCTCAGGGGGAAGCAGCTCAGCTCAGGGCCAGGTGGTTGCATTGTCTAGACCAGAGGCTCCCAAACCTTGCGGTAACAGCTGCCACAGAAGTTAAAAGTCAGTTTTGTTTCTGACCTCAAAACCAACCGAGATGTTACACATCAGATCTTGAACTAAATCTCTGCCAAGCCTGTCATCTGCGCTGAGGTAGCAGCTGAGGTGGAATTCAGGGACTGGTACATAGGTGAGGTACAGCCCTGCCCCCTTTTCCCAGCCTTAGGGTCCTAGTGAGGGCTTGAGAGGAAGGAGAGCACACTCTAGTACTCAGAAACCTGGGAAGAAAAAGACAGTGAAGATTTAAGGCGCTTGGAATAAGATGCCATTTTAGTTGATGGTAGACTCTCCTTTAGGACTGGTAGGTTAAAGTGCCAGCTCTGTGCTACAGGGACACGTCTCAGATGTTACCATGGCTTGAAAAGCCAGTGGATTATCTTCAGGTAAGGACTCCCACTCGGGTAGTTCTCTGAGGTGCAAACTAGAGTCGTTGGCATAAAGGGGAAAAAGTCTTCATTCCAGAGAGGTTCCTTGAGCAGGCGTACAGTCATCATGGTAACCCTTTGATAGCCTTATTTGTGTAATTTGGGTATAATGTGGTCACCATTTTATTCCCACACAGATCATCCAGTCTCTACAGTTTTAAAAAGTTTTACTTTTGAAAGAGCAGCATCTCACCTTGAGGCATGCTTTTGTACTGGGCTTGTTTGGTGAGCTCTAAGGAAGACAGGAGTAATTAGACTCCACTTCAAGTCCCTTCTTGTTCTCTTTTCATAGGAATAGATGGTGGGGCTGGATCCTGGAGGGTTTGGATGTTTTGGCTTTTCCTTGTTTCCCTCCTCACACGTCAACTCCCTCCTAGATGTTGAGCAATAAGATGCATTTTATTTTGGTCTAATTAGTCAGAGTATAAACAGAGGAGTAGATTACATGCTTTTGCCTCTATCACGAAAGGGAAGGAGGAAGATTTATTCATATGAAACTTCCTTTGATTCTACATTGAAAACTGGGGTTTTGTTTGTTTCTTTTTTTAAGGTGCTGGGAACCCAAATTGCAAAGTTGCGATTGTAATGGGCAGAACCAAAAACCCCTCAGCATCCAGGTAAGGACTCCTGGGCAATATAGAGTTCCCTAAAACTTCTGTTGTGGAGGAGTCACTGCTTGCACACATTTTATGAAGGGATGTACCATTAATTGCTTTGACGAGCTGGATGTGCCCCTGAACTGCAGGGGAGTTTGAGACCTGGGCACGTATCTGATGCTGACCAAGCTCCTGTTTTGCTGTTAGCTGTATAGTATATAAAAAACTTACAAGAGGAAGAATTGTTCACTTAAATGAGAATAAACCCAGAACTTTTCAGAGGTTCCTTGAGCAGACTGAGTACAAGTGGCATATCAGAGGCCTGCAGTTATCTACGCAGTTGTTCACAGAGTTACTTGTAGGTCTAGGTTAACTTTGGAACCTGGGGAGGCTGTTACATGAAGGTGTGTGAGCAGAGCATTGCACATCTGTAATGGGACCTACTCATCCCATTCCTATATCTGTAAATATAATAATTCCTCCTCCTTGTTTAAAATAAATGTTGCTCAACTCTTATTACCAAACTTAAACTGCGTTTTACAAAACTTACACAAGTGATGAATAAAACACTTTGTGACTGGTTCCATTAAAATCACGCAGCTCATAATGCAAAAGAATTAGGGTGTTTATGTATGTCTCCAAGTTAGATTTCAGCCAAAATTCCACTGATTATCTGAGGTTTCCAGCTTGGCCAGGTTCCACTGAGAAGTAGACAGTAACTTGCATGCAGCACATGTGATGGTTTGTCCAGTGGCATCTGCAGAGCTCTTGGAAGCTGAACAGAAGTTCATGGAGGGGATTATGTGATAGTGCACTGAAGACTGAATTCCATGACCTGGGACAGTCCTGTGTGACTAGTAACTGACCTTAAGTATTGTGAAGGAATTTAAACATGGGATTTTTTTCCTAAACCATAGGCAAACCAAGATGATGATGATAAACATGTTTTGAAGAACAAAACAGAAAGGGGGGGGGGCGGAGGGGAAGTGAACTGGGTGAAACAGAAGTCCTTGCACAGAAGGGGCAGTAATTTTTCGGTCCTGGTGTGTTAGATGGCAGTGGTAACATTTTCCACCTGTTGACAGATGATTCAGGGAGTGCTGAAGTGAGGCAGGGTGCTGATCAGGGTGGTAATTCTCAGTGCTGGCTCTGTGCGAGTGCTAAACTGAAGACAGAAAATAGAAGTAGAGGGAAGGGAGGCTGAGAGTGAATCAGAACTTGTGTGTTTTGTCTTGATCAGGTATGAGCAGCACAGCATGATTATTGTTCCCATGGACACGCCGGGGCTGAAGCTGATAAGACCCCTCTCAGTGTTTGGCTACCTGGGTAGGTGATAACATTTATCAGCTACATGTGTATTAATTGGTCAGCAGTCTCAGAAGCTGCAGTAACACCAATAAATATTATATGTTAAATGTCAGTAAAATGCATAAATAGAAATAAGAGTTAGGAACTGAAGGCTTGTATGTCTATCCTCCTTTGTTTTTACCCTGCTGCTGTTTTCTCCATCCCTGTAGATGAGATCCACGGAGGACATTTTGAGATACACTTTAACGATGTGCGAGTACCTGTCTCCAATATAATACTGGGTGAGGTTCAGTATTAATTCCTTTTTAATACATACAGCAATGAAAAAAGCTTTCCAAAATGGTGGTTTGTTTTCTGAATTGGCATAAGCTGTTGTAAACAGCTGTGGTCAGCTGAGCCAGGGTCTCAAACAGATGCAAGAGGGAGCACACTGCTTCCCCTTTAGCAGTGTACCCGCTGCTCGGCTGGGTTTGTTGAGAGCAGCAGGGTGGTGGAAGGGAGCAGGGCAGCTGTATCTGCCATGCAAAAATTACTTCCCTGCCTGAAGCAGAGCAAAGCAAAAACTGTTAGTGGTGTTCTTTCCCCAAATTTAGTTCTCAGAGACCTCACAGGTGTTTAAAAATAGTGTTCTGCTGTAGTCCATGGCCAGCCAAGCCTGGGTGCCTGCAGATGTAGCAGAACTGGGCACCGTGGCCTTCTGCAGGGACAATGTTGCTGCTCTTCTCGCCCTTATGAGAAATCCTGATTTCTTGTATTTCTGCTATTTTTAGTTTGCCAGAAGAGCTTTCTCTGAAGTACCCGTAAGACCTGGAAACCTCAGAGTCTTCCCCCAGATTCTCATACCAAATGCAATAGATGTAACTATATTTAAATCTGGTAGACCAGACCCTCTCAGAAACCACCTCAGAGCGTACTTTACACTGTCAGTATTGTTAACGGTGTGTCAGTAAAGACCCAGCTGGAGTAAACAAGCCCAGCTGGAGTAAACAAGCCACAGTTCTGCAAAATTAGGCTTCTCAGGAGCTTGCTGCTGGCTCTGGTGCTGTGAGGCCCCTGGCGCTCGGAGGCGTTTCGGGGGAGCAGGGAGCCTGCAGGTGCCTGCGTTTCTTCCCGGGCAGGTGAGGGCCGAGGGTTCGAGATTGCGCAGG
>NW_008609551.1:0-4574 GCF_000691845.1 Merops nubicus
GTCATTCCTCGAGCTCTGCGTGCCGTTCCGGCAGCGCCGATAAATACAAGGAACTATCTGTTTTTTTCAATTAAGATTCTGAAAACACTCGGTGTCTTCTTCACGGAGCTCGCATCGAGATACCGGAAGGTATTTCTCCTAATTTACGTTTGCTTCGGCTTAGTAATAGGAGGCTTCCAAAGGAATCATAGAGAGCAAATTAGGTTCCTTTATACTTGGAAGATCTGAACAGACCTCCCATTATGATAGCCTATTTTAGGCATATGCCAAAGAAACCCGAAACAAAAATAAACCAAATAGATACTGAAGCTTGAGAGGTAACTCTTTTCCATATTTTAATATGCTCAACTTAAATATATATTAGCTTCTGATTAAGTTCCCATGAAAAAGATGAACACTAGCAGTACTGTCGTCTCTAGGTTGAACTATAAGAAACACTTGAAAGCATGGAGACAAAAGGTTTAAAAATGTTTAAATGTTTAAACATTTCTAACTTAGGAAAACTTGTGTTGATGATCATTCACATATACCAAATCACATAAAATATCTCATAAAATAAAAGGTGCTTTCTGTATTTTTAACAAAGTTGGTTGTTGTTTTGTTTTGATTTTTTTTTCTAGCTCAGCTGTTCGGTACATTATATCCTATAAATTAATCCATTAATTTGAAATTAGTTGGTCAACTGTAGGTGCTGCACTTTCACTAATGTGGGTATTCTTATCCTGCATGAAATATTATGGGGTTTTATTTGGTGCTACAAAAAGACAGTCCTGTTGCAATTAATAAAGCTCAATGTATGATCCTATCATCTCAGCACTGAGACAATAATACAGGACTTCCTATCCTGACAAATAATCAAAAGAGGTTTCATTTTCAGCTACAGATTATTTTTTTAATCAATAACTGCTCTTATTTTTAACATGCTCTTATTTTTTAACTAGCTTTACATAAAACAGTTTCTGCTTTCTGTTGCTTTTTATTTTGCAGTTTTTCCAGCAATAGAATTCTTCACTTGCAACAAAGAGTTTCCACACCTGTAGAGATGAGAATGGGTTCCATTAAGAATCATTTGGATTCTTGTTGTAATCTTAAATTCATCTCAGAGACTTACACATTTAATCAGAAAATGTAAAAACAAACAAACAAACAAACAAACAAAAACAAATAAACAAACAAAACCAACCCAAAACCAACCAACCAACCAAAAAAAACTATATACTTTTGGACAAGTGACTATCAGGTAGTATTATAACATTGTGTCTGTTTTAAATCACACTATTGTAACCAGTCCAGGTTCAAAGTGTTTTCTGACACCTCACCTTAAATTTTTGTGGACAGCCTGTGTATCAGAGAAATGTCTTAAAAGAAACAGTTTCTTGGAAGTAAAAGGCTGAGAGTATGCTCTATTACCTTCTTACTCTGTCAGAAAAAACATTAATATACTACTGAGAAGTGGTAACCAGAAGCTCAAATTTTCACAGGTTATGCCTTGAGTTTAGTGCCCTGGAATTGTCTAGCTGTAGTATTCTTTACTTCGTGTGTTTCAGAAAGTCTAAATTCTGGTATGTAAAGTGTACCTATATATCAATTCTTCTGAAGTCAAAATCCTGCCTGTGACATCAGAATCAGCTACCAAGAGATTCGTGTGATGTGACAGGGAGGATTATGACTTCAAGTAGGAATTAAGTAGTGGGGACTCAAATGAGACAAAAATCCTATTTTCAAGCAAAGAGAATAAATCCTAGTAATTGTAGAAAAAGAAGAAAATGGTACTAAGGGGAATGCACAATGGACTCTTAACATGAGCTGTTTCTTAATTCTTTCCAAAGTCATGAGGCACAAAGAACTCTCTAAGGTTTAAGGAAGATAACAGCTGTGACGCATAAGTTTATATTAAGGCATTTTTTTCTTTACTATTTTAGAAGCACTTAGAATGTTGGAAACACAAACTGCATGTTCATGTACATCTCCTCTTCCTAATTCCTCTAATATTAAGCCAGTGGTGTTCCCTTTTGAGAAAAGAACACTACAGATACTTAAAGCCACCTTGTAAGCATTAACCTCAAGATTCAGCTATACATCTGAAGTTTTTCTTTCCTTTCTCTTTAGACTAGAAGATAATTTCATAGCTCCTGCATTCTTATACTAAAGTTTTTATACAGTCAGTATTGAATGCATAAAATTATGCCGAGCTAACTGGTTTGTGAATATATGCTATTTTCTTCTTTCTGGATTAATAAGAATATCTTCCATAAAAAACACACATACATTTAACTAAGAATTAAGGTTCTTCCAAAACCCACTCTAGTTATTACTAGCAGAATATTCTTCTCTTTTGCCTCTTCTACCTCATGTATTGCTTGTTTGAAGGTCTGCATGCCTCTCAATTTGAGCAGAAGAGGTTTGGATTTTTTTGGTGTTCTCTTTTGAGGTTTGTTTGTTTGGTTGGTTGGTTGGTTTTTAATGGAGGGAACATTCCTGAGACCTTTGAAGTAGAAAAAATCTGATAACAAGGATTTTTTGAGTGCTAATCGCAGCCCCACTGAAGAATTTGGTCACAAGATTAGGAAATCAGAGGGAAATATTTGATTCTATAATGCAAATTTTAAAAAAAATGTTTCAGTCAAACATGCAATCAACAGAAATATATGTAGCCATAGTCTGAAGTTTGTTTGCCTTCATAGATGTGTCTAAATCTAGCTGCTTTCTGTGCTTTGGGCCAGACAGAATAAATGGGAGGCTTTTGATATGGACATAATTTTCCAAAGACAAAAAAACATCTTTCTGAGTGCTTGATAAAATAGGCCCAGGTCACTCTGCAGTTCAAGTGCTTGTCGTTCTTCTTTCTATATGGAGAAATGGATTGCTGTGGACATTAAAAAATGACCTCTCACCGGTTCAAGGATTAAGACATACTGTGGCAAAGTGCACAATATGCACCGTTTCTTTTAAATTCTAAAGCCAACCTGAGAGTTAGGCTAGACATCATTAACCTAAAAAAAGACCCTTATTTCTGTAGAAAAGATTTTTTATGCATTTATTACAGATTTAATGGATGGAAGAGGAAGACAGAGCTATCAGCACTGTGGTTGCTTTTTTTCTGAAGATGAGGTTAAGTCAGTACTTGGAATCATCTCAAGAAAACCTCACACTTCTAAAGAAAGGGCTGATGCATCTCAAATATTTTTACTTTATCTGCACTAAACCAACAAATACTGATTTAATAATGATATATGTTTTTCTTGATGTACAGAATATTATATAGAAGATTAATTCTATTAAACTATGTATTAGTCATATTAAGCTCTAGGAATTAATCTTCACATTAGTGATATTTTACCCACCAATGAAATGGTAAATAAAACTTATAAACTTTACTTCAGATAAATACGTATTTCTTATTTTGAATTAATGTTTTGGCTCATATAGTATCTTCAAAGGAATAGCTCTTTCATCTATATAATGAGGTTCAATTTTAACTAATTTAGCTTTAAGCGTGTGTGCTACCTAATTGAGCCTACTCACCCTGACTTCCTACAGTTGCTAGAGAGAAAAAAAAAACTCCATAGAGCAATCTATTCTCCCTACAATCTCAGTGTACATAGGCAGGTATCCATGGACTATAAAAGGCAGGCTGGAATGACTGTAGTCCTCAATTTAGGAATCTTAGATACTTTAAATTAGTCAGGATGATGCTGAGACAGAGCCTGAGCCAGCCTGCTGAGTCAATGGGAAAACTAACCTGGACTTCAAGTGTCTTTAATGTCACATCCTTAGAAAGAGAAACTAAGAGTGAACGAAAGCAGAAAACTAATTAACCACTAGAGTTCATACTCTTGATCACTCTGAAGCACTTTGGAAAGTCTTTGACAAGGATACTCCTTGCCAGACTTACTCTGTATTGCAGTAGCCACATTTCTAATCACATGTAGATTTTCCAGTATCATCAGATGCCTTTCACTTCACAAGAACTTGAAAAAAAGAGGAGAAACACTAAGCAACCCTCTTAGAATGAATAGCATATATTAGAGACACTGTCTCCTCATACTGAAGTGTGAGGTGCTAGTGAAGTACTTAGTTCTGACAAATCTCTTCATCAGTGCATGACAACATGCCACTTGGACTAGTTGGCTCTTTTAAGCTTGTAGTTTTCTGTTTGCCCTGTTTCAGTGCACCGATTCTCTGACATATGAGTATCATTGTTTGCTTGAGCCATCGGGTAAAAATATATATAGGACATAATTTATTTTATCTAATCTGGTTCTCAAAGGCCAATAAACATAAAAGATCATATTGTAGCAGGCAGGCAACATCTGCAGAGTTAACAGCAGTCTATGATTCCATCATGATTGTTCCTTCATCTTCAAGAAGATGTTTCTTCTTGATTCAGAAGAAAGCTTGGCTAATCTGAAGGACCAAAGTGGGTCAAAACATAAGCAGAATTAATAAATCTGGGTTATTTTAGTTAGTAGGCTGAATCCTATTTTGGACATTAAACTGAGAATATTCAGTAAGTTCTCCAGTCTTACAGCAGTGAGAAGGGTAAATGAGATGAGGTTTTCAGTCTCAGCAGG
>NW_008609551.1:4589-21460 GCF_000691845.1 Merops nubicus
GCCTGGAATCAGAGAACTGCAAGATCTGCTAAACGAAAACTGATTGATTCACGGGGGGTGACACTGAAAGGGACACGAGTGGTCTGTGGGCCGGTGTAATCACAGAGGAGACAAACTCTGCTGGGGTTGTTATGAAGTCTCAGAGGGCGCAATAAGTTTCCGCAGTCTTGAAAAGCTTGAGACTTTGAGTTTTCAAACCAGGTTGCTTTTCTTCTTTAACAGTGTCCATAGACAAGGGCCAAGGTAAAAGATAGGTTAGTTTGAATTTCAATAGTAGAATTCAAAGAACATGAAGAATGTGGCAGGATAAAATTTCTCCCCATTCTCTGAAGGTTTTAAGCTCTTTACTACAGGCTATCCATATCCTTACCGTCCTTGTCTATCTTCTCATACTTGGAAAAAGTAATTTGATCAATGAAATTGTGAGATCTTTGCTCAGTGGAATTATGAAATCTTTGTTCCATTGGCATGATACCTGACAGAATATATGCTTAATGTTAGCTGAATAAAGAAGGAAAGAGTTAGTGTCCTTTATATTTGCTTCTGCTTTAGTTAAACATGGACAATATGGCTAAAAATTTCAAAATTGTGGTAAATTGGTGGAAAATAAAGATAAGCAAAACAAACATGGTAAAACTAATGCCTTTTTTTCAGGAGTTCCCATTCTGATTTTCTTTACCTTTTCATGTCTTCGTAGTGGATTTTGACAATGCTTTGTTTGACAATTGTATATAATTGAAATGTGATGCTGAAAGTGAAGTTGACTTAGCCTGTTTTTTTTGGTTTTTTTTTTGGTTGGTTTTTAGTTGTTTTTTTTTTTTTTTAAATATTTACTCTACAACATACTCACAGCATGGCAACCTTTCAATCTGTATCCAAATGTTACCATTTTAGATATACTTCTTTTCTTTGTATTCCAGGAAATGTGGGGTTTGGATGTCAGCCACCTTATTCTGTTCCTGCAAAAACCTCAGAATGATCAATGCCTCCTTGCCTAATTAGTTCCATCTCTCTTATACTGTGAATCTTTTCTAAACTGCTTTGTTACTAGATTTGCTCTGCTGTTGAGTACCTTATGTGGAGGGTACCAAAGAGGGGTAACAGCTCTGACTGGGAGTGACTGCAACTGTGTCTTACCTATTTTCAGTAATTGCTTTTTGTAAAGCTTCTATAATTTCTGAGTCTCAGTGGCTTTATAGGAATCTTGTATGAAAAAGATAAATATATGCAAAAATATAGTTAATAGAAACAATGTATCGTTCACTGGCACAAATGAATACAGAACAGTTTTCAGAAATTAGTAGATTGAATAAAGTTATTATTTTGCATTACAAATTACTTCCTTAGTCCAGCCAGCTCTTAGCAAAGGAGGAAGCTTGAGGTCAGCCAGAGTGGCATGAAGCTGGGAGCTCTTCAAACGTGAGAATATCTGGAGAGCTGCCTGTAGGGGTACTTTTAATGCCAGTAATTGCTAATAGCCCCTGTACCACAGTTCAGAACAGGATATAGAAACCTTCTTTCACGTTAATGATTGCTTTCTAATTCTATAAACAGTAATGAGAAAGCAGTCCTTTGTAGCAAGCCACTTCTCTAGATTAGGGAGGAAATAAAATTTTGTGGCGTTCCTGGTGGCATTGCTGTGGTGAATGTTGAGTCCAAGCTTCCAATAGGAAGAAAAGATGAAATAAGATGTCTTGGAGTCTGTCTACAAAAGTGAAACATTACCCATGTTTGTTTGTATGAAATTATTTTTAAAAATCAATCTGAAAAAAAAAAAAGGTCTGAAAAGCTAGCATTTTTTTCCATAACATCTAAACCCAGTTTTATTCGCCTGGGATAAAATGAGTAAATGAAGTTAGAAGAGTGGATTGTTAACAATTCCTGAGAAACATGTTCATTAGTCTTGATGTCGTGGTATTGGTGGGTGTCATCTGGACCTAACAGTTATCAAATCATGAAGTTTGCAACCATAATATCAAGAAGTTACAACTGAAAACTGTCTCAAGTTTACTGGTCATTGTGCTCTACATGCTTCCAAAAGAAATACGTAACAGGCATACATTAGCCTTCTTCATTTATCACAAAGTTAAATATTTTATTGCTTGATAAACATTACTTCAGCTCACAGGCAGTTTTCAGTACAGGTTATTCTGTTATAGGTTATGCTGCTAAGACAACCTGACAGTTTGCACAAAATTATTGCTAAGTTAAAAGAAGATGTTTTGATTAAATTGTACTTGCTTCATAAAGTCTCTGTAGCTTTGTTTATCAATTAAAACCATTATTTTACTGTAGTATCATTGTTCATAAATCAAATAGCAAGAAAATATCTAATTTGAATTAGAACCTTTTTAAACCAAGATAGTAAGGATCAAAATCTTCACAATGTCAGAGCTTTAGTTTCCTTCAAGTTCTGTATGTAGCATTGCTCAGCCACTTCAAAGAGCTGCTATATGATATAACATAAAACAGCCTCAAGACTACAGCAATTACAGCCTAGATATTTGACATACACCATGTGATTTAAAAAAAAAAAAAAAAAAAAAAAGTCTGTTCAATCTAATCCATATTAAAACAATAGAAAACAGAAGGGTGAAACACCAGGCAGTAAGGACATTTCTGTAAATACAGCTCTGTTAGAAGAAACAACTTGAAAACACTTGTGTAGCTCAAGGTCCCAGAATCAATGAGAATTCTGTCATGGGTCAAAGTCCATTTGCAGCTTCTGCTCTGCTCTCATCAGCCTCTGCAAACTGATCATATAACTCACAATGAGTTAGGTCATCTAATTTCAGCTATTTTATTGAATGGAAATGTTGTCTAGATGGGGCATCAATCCTTCCGAACCCCATACTGTACTCTTTGAATTCATCCCCCAGTTATAGCAATTAGGACAGAAGATAACGTAACATGGAAAGCTTTTAAAAAAATGAGTAGTACTGTGTGCAGCATAACTAATGTTGTCTGGTTTTCCTCCCGTCTCAGATGTCTAAGAAAGGGTGATCTCATTAGCCTCTTTCACAACGAATACTAACAGGGTGTCTCTTCTCCATCCACTTGCCACTTCTCATAAAATTATAGAAACTGCTCATCTTCTGGGTCTTTACCCCTCTAAAATGATGTTCAAGAATTACTGTGAGTTTGATGGACAGACTGACATAGGAAATGATTGCATTCACTGAATTTGGAAATTTACTCAATTACCTAGAAAACCAGGCTACAGATTGCCATCTCTTCCTATTTTTATATGTTAATTCTGAGAATTTCTAGCCAACTGTCCTGGTTTGTGTTAGAACAGAACTAATTCTGTTCAGTAATTTTGCTTTTCAGCTAAATCTCCTCTAACTGCAATTTCTGAAATTAACGACATATTTTTATCAACAGTGCTTCTAGCAGTGAGAAATGCTTGATGTTTAGAGTTACTACCAACAAGTGGTGTCAAAAAGGCTCTTGCTTATACTTGCTCATGTGCAGACCAAAGACACTGCTGAATCTTGTGCACCACGCTGGGGAGCGCAGAAGGTAAAAGGCTGCGCCTATGCAGAGGAGTGGGCAGGACAGGTGAACCTGAACTATCCAACGAGGTATTCTATTCCATATACATCATACTGCATATAAAGCTGAGGGATCATGACAGTCAGTTTCCCTTCTTCAATGACTGGCATCCGAGCAGGACTGTGCTCTGCCTTCAATCCCAATTCGTGTGTTCCTGGATCCAGTTCCAAACAGGGCTCTTGAATCTGGTTCCTGTCTTCCACCTAGTCCAGTGTGGGAGTTCCTCATGGCCTGCTCCACAGCATCAGAGGTGACAGTGACATAATTGCCATCAGGGGGTTGGGTTCAATATTGGCTTTGTATCTATTATAGAGATTTCCTTTTTTTATTATTATTATTATTTTTATTTTCAGAAAGCTATTTTAGTTTTTGGTGTTTTGTTTTGTTTTTTTTTTCTTTTTTTCCCAGTTTGTAAGTCCTCCTCCATTATTGTCTTTCTCTTCTCCTTTGGGAAGGGAGAGTGGTTAATAGAGAGCATCTGTCATTTGTTTAGTGGCTGGCTCAGACTCTAAACCTTGACACCAGCTTACTGTAGAAAAGAGAGATCTGGACACATTCTTTTCCAGTCTCTTTATTGTGGACTTCCACATTTCTCTCCCTGTAGGTGAAACTCTGGTTACATCAGGCAGTTACAAGGAATATCACAAAGGTTGCTCTTGCCTGGTTGCAATGCCCCTGAAGTACAGCAAAGAATTACAACTCAGAAGTGTGAATCCTTCTGCAGCTTTTCCACAGCTGCCAACGTAAACAACTGCAGCTACTAGCCAGAGGTGTGTGTAGATTAGCAGCTGTTGTTGAACAGTAGCTCTTTAATGGCATATCCCCTGCTTACACCCTAGAACACGTCAACACAAGCACTTTGTGACTGGTGAGGATCTCAAGAAAAAAATCTGTAACAGATGTGTGTGTATGCATGTATATGCAGGTCTAGGATAGCAGAGATTTAAGAGAATGTTATCATCAAAAACAAGCACAGTGTAGATAGATTATTCATTATCACAATGCTGCTAACAGGTGGAGAGTAGTTACTGGGAGGATACAAAGGCCTTTAACTTGTAAAGGTCGTGGTCATTTTGGAGGCATTGGCCCAGGCAGTCTCTTTGACCTTCGGAACAGCCTGCACCTTTAGGAGATGGTGTGGAAGTGAACTGTTGCATGGCAACTCTGTAACATGGTTAAACGCCGGTAAAAAACCCATATCTATGTTACTTGCTACAGCTTAATATTCAGGACTTGTGTGGCTGTCCTCAGGCTGGCAGAGACAAGCATGTAGCAGCTCCAGGACAGTGCAAACAATGTCACAGATGAGAAACTTGCAGACAGGGTAATAATCTTTCCTTATCCCTATTTTCCATTGTGTAACAACTGAAAAATCTTACCTTGGCTTGATAACAGATAATGTGTACAGTTCTTGTTGCATTCTGTTATCACTGCATGTCACTTAAGAGAGAATGATACAGAACAATTTCAGTGAGCTTCAGAAAGTTTGGAGAGGGACAGAGCTCAGTATCTGCAAAATAAAAGCTATCCCTGCCATCTGTATCTTATAGAACTGGTAGAACAGCAGTTTAAACCTGCCCACAATTCCCTAAACCGTTTCTATTCTGTGAAAATATTAAAGGGAAACTCTCTAGTTGGGTTGTTTGCTTTTGGTTTTGGGTTGGTTTTTTTTTTTTTTTTTGTTTGTTTGTTTCTTTTTCTTCCTACAATATAAATTTGTAGTTGGAGCCATTGGGCAACTTCTCATACCTTTTGTAGTGTCATATTTTCAGTGACATTTCATAAATACTTAAGTGCATTCAGACCTTGAACACCAGAAAGTAAATGAGCCATCTTTAAATATTTGAACACTCAGTGCTGGGCATTAGTAACCTAATTTTGAGCTAATGGTGAGCACCTCCCGCAAAGTGCTGTAGGCCTCCTGCTCCTAATGAAATTAATGATATCTAAGAATGTTTAGCACCTCACAAAAATAAGTTCTTTTTTACCAAGAAGATAGCAGAATGGGTCATAGTTATTAAATTTAAGCCCTTGTTTGACATTCCTATTAATTTTAGCACTATCAAGAAGAGGTCCTTTATGAAATATGTACCTATTTTTCCTTATGCTGCCAAATCGGTAAAATTACAGCTCAGAATGCAACTCTCTATGTGTAAATAGCTTTTCTTTGTCAGCATCAAGATGTATTGATCCATGATGCATTGTATAAATCACATATGTTAATATTTCAGTCATTAAATTAGTATGGTAGTTGGCAGGATAATTCTCTTTTTAGCTAATATATATGTACAGTATTAAAAAAAAAAGCTACACAAGGAGTAAAATATCTAGCATTTTAACATTTAAAATATAATAAACCAACCCAAAATTATATTTACAGTAAAAAAAACTAGTAAAATTGATTGTATAACTTAATTATAGCAAATTTCCTAGAATTAATTTGCCATATATGAAACACTTCACAATAATTAGACTCCATATTCTGCATGCAATATTAAGTAAGAAAATTCAGCAAGGAGTGATTTTACTATTGCAAGCCACATTCACTCCTGTTTACACTGCTGCACTTCTGATTCAAGCAACAGAAGCAAACAGAATTAGTAGGATTTAAACTTGTGTAACTGGGGGAAGAATTTTAATGCTTTCACTTTTGTTGTTACATCATGAAAAACTGCTATCTCAAAGGTAAAACTAATGGTTAATGTAAGTCCTGTTGAAGAAATCTTTCTACTGTGAAAGAAGCCCTTTTTCGACTGTAAATATTCTCCTTTTTTCTTTGACTAATAACAACAAATGGCAATAAAGAATTCATGCTGGGTTTTTTAAAAGATGCAATGTCAGATCGTAAGTGTGCCTGTCTTTCTTCTGAATTCATAATCTACTACCATGTTTCATTACCTATGAAAAGCTTAAATACAGTATCTGGTTAAATGCACTCAACCTTTCAGGAAATTACAAGATCCAATATTACATTTGAATAATAGCTACTTTTCTATTTCATTTGGTGGAATGTAAATATGACTCAAAGTAAAACAGAAATTGTGTAAGGAAAAAGTTGTACACGTATACACTCTTTTAGAAAAGCAAGAAGTGTACATGTTCATGTCATTTAAAACTTGATCTAAAAGAGTTTTCTGTAGAAAACAAAAAAAGAAATTTTTTCTTGTAAAAATCATACCATTTTTCATGGAAAACTATAAAGATAGATTGCTGCTATTGTTTTCTGATCTTCATTGTTTTGTTTTGCATTGGATATGTAGTTGACAAGCTGGTAGCTTTTCAAAAAAAAGAATTTATGGTTAGCAGTAGAACTGCAAATTGGTTTTATTTCCTTTTTCTTTCCCATTTCACTGCCTGAAGAGAAAAATTAAAACCACACAAAACACTGTTGTGTGTTGACTCAGAGCTAGAATTTGTTGATTGCCCCACTGAAAGCAAAGAATGAAAACAAATCAACTTATTTCTAAAATTTTGATAGAACATTTCATTTGGGTGTTTTCATTATTTTAGAAATTTTCCCTAATTTTGGTATTTAACAAAGCAAAAAGTAATTTCATAACAATAAAAAGGAAATGTCTTACCTAGAAAATGTCAGCAAAGAGATTTTCAAATTTCCCCTTTCAGCCAAAGTTATTGAAAGTTATTTCAGCCCAAAGGTTGTTTTTACAGAGAATGAGCTTTTTGAGGGAAAAAAGGTCATGAACCACAAATTCACTATTTGCTGTAGACTTTTCAGAACTCATTAATTTAGGGAGTCATACGGGTTTCTCTGGTAAAGTGAAAATTTAAATTTGTATTCCTATCTGGGTTTGAGTCTGTAGTGACAGCTAATAAAGAATTTGCTTTCCCTGTAAGTACCGTGTGCCTCAGCAGGGTTTTATGGGGGCACAGGGACGTTCAGTGCAGAATTCTTACTGAAGGACCATGGCCTGAGTTTAAAATTCATGTTTCATCATGTAAGGACCCATGTATAAACGTGAATGTGTCCTCAGTGAGTGTTGTCTTCAGAAAAGAACTTGCAGGGTATGGTAGCCAACTGGAAATTCCATAGTTATTTGAAGCAAAATGTACATGCTCACTTTGCATCTTTTAACTGATCAGCACAGCATAGTCTACAATTGCGAAAGCTAACACTTATTTAGTCTTTGATCCTTCCAGTAACTGAATACATGATTAAAGTTACACTCCTGAACCCACAGAATGGTAGGACCCAGCTTCAAGACCCATCTGCAGCCTCCACTCTCCCCCACACACTCCCTTATGTTTGAACTTGATGATCATGAAGGTTTTTTCCAACCTAAATGATTCCATGATTCTAAATATTTTGACCCTGAAAAGCCATCCGGAACATCTGCATTAGTTTCTCAATGGTTATGTATAAACTTACTTGTGTCTTGGGTGCTGTTTAGCTCTATTTTTATACTGGCTGAGTATTTCATGTTTTACAGTATGACTAATACATATAATAAGCTAATAAGGGTTCTGATTATACTTCTGTAACTCTTACTCCTTGACATAAAATCTTTCTCCTACCGTGTAAGTAAGATTAATTTGTAATCTTATATGCTTACTTACATCTCCCACAGTGTTTAAAGCAGGCTAAATATGTGTAGTCTTGAATACAACCGGAGTGTAAATTGTAAAAATTAACCACTCTTGTCCGTATGCTGTTGCCTCCTATTAATGATACACCAGTATCTAACAGAAAAGATTGTCTTCCTTTATTGATCAGGAAAAGACATATGACAAAAAAAAAAAAAAAAAAAAAAAACGAAAAAAAAAAAAAAAAAAAAAAAAAAAAGCCCAAACAGGTTTACTAATATCAATTGTAAAGACCAACTTTTATTACTAGTGGCCACAGGAAATCCTAATAATACTTAGTATTGTCTATTGTGCATAAACTACTGAATTGTTGTCCAGTGAATCCTTAGCTATTTGATGTATACAAGTATTAACAATTCCATGAGGTAAGCAAAAGGTAATTCTTGGGATCATATATGCTTATTTGATGGCATTGCAAGGTTATAGTGAAGACTGTTAGCAACGTGAAGTGTTTACTCAGTGTTAGTAAAGAATGAGACTGAGGGAGGAACCTGAAGAGAGTTGAGGAGGCTCTCAAAAGGCACTTTGCAAAGTGGGACGCATCTCACCTAAGTTTAACCACCTAAAAAGAATATATTCTAAGATAGTGTTTTAAGCTCCTTCTGTTATTGATGGAGAAAGGCAAGCAATTGCATCTTATCCTTACTTACAGTATCTTCCAGTAAATTCACCTTTGCTCTTAATATTTGTAATAGTTTTGCATAAAAGAATAATAAAAAAACAGATTCCAGGATATTTTTATGAGATATCTGTAAAGTTATTTGACATCAAATGTCATTCTGTGAGAGCAAGAAGACGTCCTTAAAATACTTCCGACTTTGTAAGACATACAAAAGGTCATGAACTGAAAAATGAAACATGGCCTCACAATTGAAATAATCTACTGATGTGCTGCAAAGCTGTTTATATCATGCATCATAAATCAACATCCCTTCCATGTCATGTACTCACTGTTAGATTGTTGTATGCTATTGCATGAAGCTTCCATGCATTTAACACACTGTAGAAAAAGGAAACTACAATTATCTTTGATAGGATTCAGTAATGCGTCTAATCCTTTTTGTTCCAGATGTCAATACATAAAAGTCTTATCAGAGACTCAAATGCAGAACCTCATACATAATTTTAATCCCTCATCCTGTGCTGCAGTTGCAGATCTGAAAATTATAATATGTAAAAGCTTCTAAAAGTGGATTCCTTTCTCATTGCTTTTAAATCCTGTATTGTTAATAGCAAACATTTTACTGGGTTATTTTGGAATACCCTGTGTGAGAACTAAATGAATTGCAAACTGTTTGTACAGAAATGATGGAGGGAGTTCAGTATTTCATGGCAGGTGAAAAGCTGGTCACACACACACTGACTTTCCATCTGTGGCTGCATACCTAGACACTGCCAAACTGAAAACCAGGCAGTGTCCAACAGATGAGAAGACAGAGTGTGATGTACATTCAGTTTCACCAAGGGAACTTCCACATTCTACACACCACAAAACTCCTACTGCAAATTAACCATTTTCTATGAGGGTGTATATATAGAGACACGCATATGTAAATATACACAGACATATGTATGAGATTTATATATATTGCTTGTTTGGATATATTATATTTCTTCATTATAGAGACAATCCTGTGTGACTGTAACAGCTCTACAGTTTAGGTGTATGGTACTATGCATGTTTTGCAGGTGCCAAATGACAAAAATGTATATAATATATAGTCTGCTAATTTTCTAGTGCACAGACATCCCTCATTCCATGGAGATTACAAAAAATTATGGTATTGAAATCTATGTATCTATTTACATTTTAAACCACCAGTCTCTCAATAAGAAATAATAAAAAGACTGTGCTTTTGAAGAGCCTGAAATGCTTTATGCTTTGCTGCTGCAAATTTAGTCAGCAAAAGCAGCTCAACTCATCTAAAACTCATTTCTGAATTGTGCTGACATTAATGAAACCAACAATGATACTAGTGCAAAAACAATGACAGAAAGAGAAAAGTTTTTTATTTTAAGCTTCATTGAAAATAAAAGACAGAACATTTATCAAATAGGAACAGTTTGTGATTAGTAGAATTGAAAATGTCATCAAAATTTAAAATAATCATACTTCAAGTATTAGTGGATCACAGATAGGCTAAATTTATTGCAACAAGAGATAGAAAAAAAAAATCTAATTTATTACAGCAAGAGATAAAAAATATTCTGAAGGTGACATAGTGCATGTCTCGCCAGACTTTTGGCCAAAATTGGTGCAACGTGGCTGTGATTTATTTTGTGCTCAGATTTCAGATCCTACGGCTGTCCATCATTTTGCCACATTCATAACAGAGTAACAGCTGTAAATCAGCTGAAGGCCTTTCTGGAGGTTCTTGATGGACGTGCCTGGCAGATGCTTGCAGTAGATGCTAAGATAGTCTTTTGCCCTGTTGGCATCACTTCTCCATGTTTTCAGGCAGGCAGTCCACACAGATGAGTAGTGCATTTCTCCAGTGAAAGCTGCTGGTGATGTGAAGAGTCCTTCACCAGCTGAAGGACCTGAAAAGGAAAAAAGTGCACAAGGCACTTCAGTTTTCAAGAGTAATGCTTGCCTCTTTACTTTGTACCCAGTACTTGAAGAAAAATGCTGGAAATCTTGTCAGTAAAATTCCTGCCTGGATTACTTTTTCATGGATAATTGGGAGTGAATAGAGTGTAAGTGCTGGGAAGGAGAACAAAATGGACTTCAAGGCAAATGAGCCCATAGAGGAGAATGGTAAGGGAGACAGGTGGCAAAGTTTCCCTGGTGGGGAAAGTAAATGCCCAGATACGAGTATGAGGAAGGGTAGATCATTTAGAAGTCCTTTTTAATGAGGTCACCTAGAACCTCTTTTATTGTAAAGCATATCTGCCAGGTTTCAGAAGAAAAAGGAAGAAATGTGTGCAATTTTTTTGTTATCACAGGATTTATATAAAGCCTACTGTTCTCCTTGCTTTGATGATGTAAAATGCATTTCATAGCTTCTCCTAAACCTAATCTCCATTATTTGGATTAAAAACATGCCTCTCTGATTTTGCATTTATGGCAATGCAATTAGGGGGAAGTGTATCTCCGCCTTCTCCTCTTAGTTTTTGAAAATCTTGCATAAATGTAGTTACGTTCTTGGTTTTGGGTTGTTTTGTTGTTGTTGTTGTTGTTGTTTTTTGTTAGCTTGTTTGTTTGTTTTTAAAATATATATCAGAAGGAAAGAATATCACATCTCCACTTTGTGGAAAACTGTCATGTAGCATTATGTGAAAGATGCTTATCTTCTGGCAAGCCAAAGGAAGTAATTGGAAAAGGACTACAGTAATGAAATAAAAATTCTTGCCTAATTTATCTAATTGGATATGCGAACTCCATTTTATCAGTAACAAGAATTGTCATCTAATGGTGTTCACACTAGTTGCCCTAAGGATGAAACGGCAATCAGAGACGTTTTTCGGGCTTCTGAGTTGTCATGCAAATGAGTATGCAGATATGGTCTGAGGATGAAACAAACAACCTCAGTGATGAAAAGAAACATGAAACTCTCATTTGAACCTTTTAGTGTTGCTTTACTGAGCTTCATTGCCTAAACAATAGCATGCACATTATTGCCATAAATATTTGACGTTGTCTGGGTTTTGTAATGCTCTGGTAGAAAGTTTGCTGTGACCATATTGTGTCTTTAAATATACAGACTTGAACAATAATTTTGTCTACACTGCAGCCATTCCATCGCTGTGTCACTCAAAAAAAATTACAAACTTATTGTTTAGAATGGGACAGTTAATATAAGTCTTTAAAGGAAATTATATTATTGCTTCAGTTGGTGTACATTTTTATACACCATGTACCTATACATGCATATATATATAATTTTATAGGTATATCTACAGTTTAAGTATGAATTTACATTTGTATACATGAAAGAGTTTCAGAATGGTTAGAGTTTTACGTTTCTCTTCTTTCCATTCCTTTCTCAGGAAGACTTTCAGCCCTTAAAAAAAATCTAAACTAAATTTTTAGCTCTTGATGCACAAAAAAAGGAATACTTACAAGCTCCCTTTTTGTAGATGAGTATAGCTAAGCAGATAATGAGGGGTGAAATCTGCAAATATTTGTTTAAATGAAACATTTAATTTTCCATGGCAATATTCTAACTCGTTTTGTGCTCACTCTGCAAGAATATTCTAGGAAATTAATTTACTGAGAGGCTGCTTAAAATATGTATTGTTACTGAATAGTGCATGATACCAGAGAAAGTCATACTTGGAGTTCTAATATGCAATTATTGAAAATGAACAATAAGCTATTAGTTCTAAGCTCTGCTCTGCCCTGCAGAGAACAGAAAAAGAAAATGTGACTGCTGCTTATATGCTGGCTGCAATTCTTTACCTGTAATCTCCAGCTCTTCCAGTTATAGTTACACATCATCAAATACACAGTCTGTTCCTACAAACATTTTAGGTATTTGTAACTTAATGCGTAGTCAAAATGGTCTTATAGTGTGACCAGACTTGGGCAGAAATATTTTTAGAATGGGAAATTTTTGAAGCCAGACTTTTGGGGCAAAAGTTGTATTCACATAGATATCAAGCAAAAGATCTGTTTCTGTTTGATACTACAGGTAAATAATAAAATATCAACATCAAATTCATCTTTACTGTCTCCTCTTATTCCATACTTGTAGTAAACTTCTTACTACACTATTACCAAGTATACTTGCAGAAAAAAATTTGGCTGTCAATGAATAAATAAATAGTATTATTATATTATGATTTTTTAAGCTAATCTCAGCTTTCTGTTCAGAGTCGTATGATGTAGTATGTTTAAGACTCACACAGTTGATGCCTACCTTGTGAATTCCTAAACCTATGCCTGTGGGTCCAAGTGCATGCAGTAGAGAACCATAGTTCCTCAGGTGCTCTATAGCCTGTACATCAGCCTGATTTGGTCACGATCAGCAAATACAAGTGGCTGTGCATCAAGGTGTGGGATGTCATGCAAAGATTTGTGCTCAAAAGACTTTAGAGAGGAGTCAGGCTACATAGGTGCAAGGTATATTATGGCCTCCTGCACACCTTCAGTGACCGGTGTGCCATCGCCTCTTGCTGCTGAAAAGATGCTTTTTCACAACTTCAAAAAGGAAGAGAGGAAGCTATATTGAGCAAATAAATTATTAACTCGAAATTATTCCCTCAGCTCTATGGCACAGTCATTGCTGCCCCAGTTTTCTGTCTTGCATACGAAGCATAAAATACCATTCCTGTCCTCAAAGCCTTTTCTGACAAAAATTGGCGAGATGGGTGAAGTCAGAATTGGGCCTTATGAGGTAGCATCTTTCAGCAAAGAATACATAATTTCTCAGTTTTATTTTTTGGTGATCTTGTTCTATTCCTCTTGAGCTGGCAGAGAGACTTGCCAATAGCATAAAGGCAGGGAAGAATGGCTCTGCCTCTGACACTGTAGGATCTGCTTAGATCTGCATACATCAACAGCAGAACGTTCACACTTTGTATATACTTGGTACAGTGATCTCAACATAAACTTATAACCTTTTTAGCTACTTGTTTACAGGAGCTTGATACGGCTCAGCAGTGTGACTTTTCACAGAGGTCAAAAGACTGAACAGAAACCTGTAATACCCCTGTGTCAACCAATGCACAGACTTGACTGGCAACACTGTCATGCTGAACCTTACTTACATAAGTATTTTTATTCCACTAAGAGTACTTTTACAAAGTAACCCAGATGTTTTTGAGATAAATTAAACTTCATTCTGTCTTGACTCATATCACTTGTCCCAGCTCATTCATATTAGAAATTTGTCAGGGCAAAGAGTATTTTGCTCTTTTATTATATATCTGTTCAACAATAGAGCTCATTATCTCTGTCTTGCAAATATGGAGAATGAAATGAGAAAGGAATGTGATCTTCTGAAAATAGGACAGTAAAGCAGGGGCAGAAGTTAGATTTGACTCAGTGTCTCCTGAGTGCCAAATCAGTTTCTGTCTGCTAGTAGTTTGTGTTCCCAGAATGTCTGCTTGTATATCTGTATCTGTACAGATATATCCCTGTATAGATACCTCTCTGTATAACTCTTTTTAGAAGTAAAACAGACAGGTTTATAAACAAGTTACCTTTTGGTTTTCTTTCATATTAATGTGAACATAAAACCTTAGTCCAGAATTGCAATTAACTTCCAGTGATTATTTCTGTTCTTTATAAATTTAAATAATAACATCAATATTTAATGTAATTTAATAAGGTAGTTTGATGTAAATATAAACTTGTATTTTAAATTTATAAAATAGATTTTGAAAGTCTGCAATATGCGGATGGTTAATTATTATTGTGGTTCTGTTTGACTAGGAGAGTGTATATGGGATATACTGCAAGAGCATTGTAATCAGCTGGCCAATGGATGCTCTGTGCAGAGACAGACATTACACCATACTGATCACTGGTATTAGACCCGAGTGAAACAGTTATCTGTCAGATGGCCTTGGCTCTGAATGCTTCCTGAGCAACTCAGAAGGCGAGGAGAACGGTTCCAATCTTCGTTCCCCATACTAGCGTCTTCCACTCCCACAGCAAAGCAGATGGAGGTACAGCTACGTCACGTGCTGAAGAGAGAGACTGTTCCCTCGGCACAGTCTGTGCAAGTCTGATTAGATGTCATTCTTCTGTAGACCAGGACATGGAAAATGACAGAAGCAGAAATTTCCCATTGACTGGAACTTCCTAAGTGAACCAGGCACCATAAATACGAAAGCAACTAAAAGTACATATGCAAATTTAGCCTTCATACTGATCCCCTTATGTCCTCTCTACTCACCCATATGGTCATCCCACAGCCTATTTGGGAAGTTATTCAACCTGAATGCTCTATTACACACGGTGTAAAGCAGGTTTGAACATGATTCTTGGCAAATCCATTACTAAATTATCAAGAAAAATGCCACTGCATAGCCAAATTTCACTATATTTGTTTAAGATCCTTTGCTAAGCTTTTCATGTATCCATTCTTCTGCTATTATTCTATTTCCCTTTTTCTGGATTTGAATGATTTTGTGTGTGTGTGTGTGTGTGTGTGTGTGTGTGTGATTTCAAGAAGAAGAAAATTCACTCAAGGCTCAAGCTTGAACTCATTTTACAGTTAGTTATTTATTGCAAGGATTTAGGATTTAACCAGCTTGACCCTAAACATGTAAATGTCTCTAGCCCTATTTCCTCCTTGTAGTGTGACAAACAGAAATCCTCCCCCAAAGTGAAAACTCAAGCTTGCTGTTAGTTTTCCCAGAGCTCTGCCCTATGACAATTTTTGGCTAGCAAAATCCTGCTTTATGAGTTTAATGTCCTCTGTAAGTGAAGGGCCTAAATGGGTTTAGTTGTCTCAGTGAGTTCACAAGTAGTCAATCCTTTCGTGAGCTGTGTCTTTATTCTGTGAATTAAGCTTCCAACGTGGTTCACTGGAAATATATGTCATGATCTGGAGGGTATTGAAGGCCTCTTCACTAACTGTGGGTTAAGCACTACTCGAAGGTTTGGGTTAAGTTTCTGAAACAGCTTAAAGTACTCTTGATAATCCAGAAGAGAAGACTTAGATAAATTTTTTTATGCCAGTTTCATCTTTCAAAAAAAGTTATTTGGGGACCAATTCTCTTTCCAGACATTTCATGATAAACTGACCTTAGAGGAATCAAACTTGAGATCAGTAACTGAGACAAGAACTGGCTTTTATTCTTCCAGTTTTGATATATTGCTACTGGTGAGTATGTGACTTTCCATGATTTTTTGGTAGTTTTTTAGTATAGTTGAGATAAGTCCTTTGACTAACAGTGGAGGATAGATAGTGTTAGGGTGTATTTTCCTAATGCAGCACCAAAAGCAAGTCCAAACTCTATCTGACTAACTCATGTAGAAGGTGTGTGGATGAATGCTTGGTGAAACAGAAAATACTACCCCTGCATGTTGTGAAGCAGATGGATTTGCAGGGAGCTTCTGAAGGAAATCTCATGGAAGAAAGAAATATATAACTCATGTAAGAAGGGACTTGTCACTTGGGAGAAATATAGGGAGATAGGACATGTGGAAAGGCAGTAAGAAAGGCCAAATCCCGCTTAGAAATAAAACTAGCAAAGGAAGTAAAAGAGAACAAAAAGGACTTTTTCAAATATATCGGTAGTAAAAGAAACACTAGGGGAAGGGTGGGCCTGTTGCTGAAGGAGGCAGCAGCCCTGACCATTGAGGATGCAGAGAAGGCAGAGCTGCTCAATGCCACCTTTGCTTCTGTCTTTAACCCTGAGACCAGCCCGCAAGAATGTCAGCCCCGGGCGGCAGCAAAAAAAGCCTGGAGGGGGGAAGACTCTCTGCTAGTCAATGGAGACTGGGTCAGTTAAGGAAACTGCATATACATAAATCCATGGGCCCTGATGAGATGCACCCGGGAGTATTGAGAGAAATGGCTGATGTTGTCTCACTACCCCTCTCCATCATTTTTGCTAAATCGTGGCAAACAGGAGAGATGCCTGAGGACTGGAGGAAAGCCAATGTCACTCCAGGCTTCAAAAAGGGCAAGAAGGAGGATCCAGGAAACTACAGACCAGTCAGCCTCACCTCCATCCCTGGAAAAATCATGGAGTGGCTCATTCTGGAAGTCATTTCTGAGCACACGGAGGAGAAGAAGGTTGTCAGGATTAGTCAG
>NW_008609552.1:0-19629 GCF_000691845.1 Merops nubicus
CACCCGCGAGCGCGCAGTGCAGGCGCGCAGCCCGCGCGGGGCGGGAGAGCCCTGTCGGGAGGCTGGAGAGCCGGGGTTCCCTCGCGTGGCGCTCCCACAGGGGTTCGTTCTCCTACCAGCGTGCCCGGTACCTGTGGTGCCCTGCGGCTCGTCTAACGGTACCGCTTCAGGTCACACACTGTGGGATAGTTTCCGTGAACTTAAAGCAACCGAATCCTTAAGTTTAGTGGCAAGACCAAGATTAGACAGGTAAAATTTCTCCCTTGCAGGCCTTAAAAACTTTTTAAAAACCGGGTTGAAGTTGTTGATACGCGATTTTTAGCTTCAAAGGGATTATTTTATAGGTAACTGACTTTATAGCTGGTATATGTATTTGTAGTGAGGGAATGATTCTTCTTCCCTGATTCTTTCAGTACCAGAAGTCCCCTAAAAATACATATGCACCATTTCTTACAGTAGCTATTTATCAAGAACAAGTTATGAAGCACACAGATATGAACCAGAATATTATTATTCTGTGCAGATTTTTCCTTTGCATACTTCTTCCTTATTGAAACTGAGGCAAAATTCAGATTTCTTAAAAAGTATGTGCATGTTTTGTAAAGCAGTGTGGTTTTTAATTAATAATTTATGTGAAGACTGCATTCTAAGGAAGAAAACATGTTAGGGATACAGGTGTACAATCTACAGCTTCCTGGAAACATATTGGTGAGGGAATGATTCAAGGATCCTGAAGCTGAGAATGATCTTGCAAAGATTTATACATGTTAACAATGGTGTTGCAGTAGTTAGCCCTAAAGTGGGACTTCAGTTTGGTAGCACTTGGGTCCTCTTCTGTTTCTGCAGCTCTGAGTGTGTGGGGGGACGAGGATGGACAACGAAATGCAAAGCTCATCTGAGTTATATTGTGCCTTGAACTTCTTGAAAATGTGCACTCTGCCCTCAGGAAGCAAAACCATCTATAGTTAGTTGACAAGAGCTGATACTGGAAGTTGGGTTTTGTGGGAATAAATGAAAATTTCCAGATCCTGCTTCTTTATTTAAGGGGCCATTTATGACTTGTACAAATTGATGGTAAACCTCCTGTTATACTGAACAAGAATTTAGTTTCAGCCTTGGCTCTAAACAAGCAACGTTGTCAATAATGTGCTAGGAATTAATAAAAATGTTCTGTTGGTGATTGGGTACAGAGAACAAATGACAAGATTTCCTCACTTTTGGTACTGTTTGCACGTTCTGAGCAACACTAACCAAAACACATAGACACACAAGCAGTGCCATCTCCTGCACTGTGATTCTCTCTAAAATAAAGCGTATGCACTGAAGGCAATCTTTGCTTCTTTGCTTTGTTTGTTTGCTTGTTTGGTGTTTTTTTTTTCCTGTGTGTTATATAGGGGTTCTCTTGCTCTTCTTTTTTGGATGATGGGTTCCTCTGTGAGTTGTCCCACTGCAGTCAGCAGGAGCAGTAAAAGAACGAATGAGTTTCAGTGGTTTTTGTCCTCTGCACGCACCTTCCATTGTGCTGTGGGACCTTTTGTGCCCAAAGTGCTGGACATCTTGGGGGGCTGGTGGTGATGGTGGTGGGGGCACCAGCATGGTCACTGCTGCAGTTCAGATCCAAGCCCTTGGTTATTTGGTCTGGTCAGAGGGGCGTACAGATGGGGCCACAGCTTCAGCGATAAAATTCCCTGTGAACAAGCAGCTTGCAAGTTGCAGGGTTTTGTCCTGAATCCAGCTTTGGGGCCTGCAGTTCACTTTGCAGCACAGAAATAGCCTCTGGAAGCTGGAGGGGAAAAGGGTTAAAGAGTTTTCCCTTTCACCTTGGGCAAATATGCAAGAAGTACTTGGACAGGAACAGTATGTCAGGGGTGCCACTGGGAGCAGGGGCAGCTGTTTGTTTTTTATCCTCCCCCAAAGTACAATCTATTTAAATATTTACATGATCTCTTGCTAAAAGGCTTTCTTTTCTCTCCTGGACTTTTCTGGTTCATTATTGAGTTATGAATGGGGGATAGAGATTTGTAATTGCTAATTCTTTCACTGTTGAAAAAGTGTATCTATTGTTTTATTTACTCAGAAATACGGTAGCAGTGTTTTCTAAAAGATTTAAATGGTTTCACTGAGGCTTGTGCTTTGCTATTAATATTGTTGCTTCTTCTCATTACTTTATATACTGTCTAATCTTAATAGGCTATCTGAACATACAATACAAATAGGAAATTT
Source organism: Merops nubicus (assembly GCF_000691845.1). Taxonomy (NCBI): domain Eukaryota; kingdom Metazoa; phylum Chordata; class Aves; order Coraciiformes; family Meropidae; genus Merops; species Merops nubicus. The sequence goes on from NW_008609552.1 coordinate 2,224, forward strand.
CAGACAATATAGCATTGAGGAGAACAGTGGAAGACTATTATATGTAGATAATTTCAGAAAATTAATAATATAGACAACAAAGCAGTTGCAAATGCAGGAGTTACCCATTCAGTGTTCTATAAGCAGTTCTGATTGGCCACTGGGCCTTTCAGTGATGAGCACACAGCTGTTCTAGCCCTGCTCACACCGTGTGGATCTGTTCTGTGTAGGCTCCTACGAGGTCACTTCACCTAGAACGGTGTAACTATTCAAAGCCTCTATTTGTGTTAGTTTAAAAGAATCAGCAGTATTTAGTGATGTGAAGCACCTTGGATTACAAGGCTCTTGCAAGGATGAGGAGTGTAAAAGTAGAGCTCCTTAGGCTCCAGAGGAAAGACTGCAGTGAGTGGATAGTGTTACACCTAGGAAGTAATCTTTCTACATCAGCAGGCCACAGGAGACTCTACACTTAAGCATGCCTGTAGTCTTTGTTGGACTGAGACCTTGATCAGTAGTCAAAATTAAAGGTGCATCACTTCATTGTAAGATGAGTTTTACAAGGAACACGTTTTGCACATGGCAGAGAACCTCCAGACATAATTTGAAAATAATTTGGCATGAGGAAGTCTCTATTTAATTTGATAGTAGACAATAAGTATTTCATGTTGTCTTTTCATAGTCTTAATTTTGTTAGACATGCGAATGATGTGCAAGAGCTGTTTGGTTTTGAAGAGCAGTGTGTGTACCCTAGATAGACTTGGAAAAATCAGGATTCACCCTTCCTGTTGAAGTGACTGACAGAACTCTGAGGGACTTTGGCAAGGTCGGTACTTCATTCTCAATTGCTCTTATCTATAATTATCCATCTAGTGCCCATGTCAAAGACTGTGGCAAGAGCTGCAATTAAAAATGAAGCAGGAAATGTGTGTTAGTGTGTGGATGCAGAGGTGCAGGAAAGCCTTGGAGTGTGTGCCCCAGTGTAAGTGCTATACACGTGATGGTGTCATCTCAATCTCCAGTACAGATAGATTTTAGTGTCCAGAACTCTACAGTCTGTCTGAGACCCACAGGGTAGTGTTGACGTGACTTTGGCAACTACAAATCCCAGGAAGCATTGCCATTGGCAGGTTTGTGCAACCGGATTGGCATCCTGCAGGGACCAATGGCAGGCAGAGAGCGCCAGAAAACGCGTGTCTGTGTGTGTGTGTGAGCTGCCAGTACTAAAAAGCACCGGAGAGAGCTCTGGAGCCCAGTGGAGCTTGCCTGTTTCCCCGGGGCTACTTTCAAACCCTTTTGTGAGCTTCATAGCAAGGTTGTATTTCACCCCCTCGGTGCCTGGGCTTGGAAGAGCCCGCTGGACTAGTCCAGATGGATGCGATTCTGAACTGCAGACAGGATGAGTTGGAAGATTATTACAACTTGCTGGGATGTGACGAACTATCTACGGTAAGAGCTTTCCCCAGGTTAATAACATTTTGAATGTGCTTGTCTATCTGCAGCAGGGATTTGGAGGTGTTTATCTCTGCAGGCAGGTCTGTTTGAAATGCATTGTGAACCTTCTTTCTTGCCACTTTTATCTTTAAGTATCTGCCTTTGTGAAGCTCAATTTTCTGATCAGTACACCGATGCTGAGAGCGTAGAGGGAAGCTTATGTTACAAATGTCTTATAAAACAGGATTCTATTCTAGATACAGCTGAAAGAATGGTTTATTCATTACTTTAGTTCAACATGTTACAGGGCTATGAATCACGAGCCCACTGCATAAATTTGACAACATCCAAATAATATTTTGGAACATATTTTCAGTTTTAAAAGAGGATAAAACCTATTTATACTAATACAATGACTGTTCATAACTGTAGATCATTCATAATGTTATTGAATTTCTCAGGTTGTATACACATCCATTTTTAATTTTTAAAAACCTGTATTCACTGGTTGGGAGGAAAACAAAAATATGTATTTTTCATTCATCATATTAATGATTTTTAAATGCATATTTTAATGACATTCAAGTAGTAATTTTGCTAATTTGTTTTGGTAGCAGATATGTGCTTTATAATGAGATCTAGCTAAGCAATTGTTGAATGATTTGTAGCTAAAACAAATGTTCTCCTTCCTAAAGGTGTCCATATAACATTTTTTGGACAGTCTGAGTTAGTGCTATGCTAACAATTTTTTAACCTAGTTGTTATATTAGCTGGAATTGTGTTTTGATTTTGGAAAAAGAGTTTTGATTGCTGTAACGAAGGACGGATTTAAAAAGTATGGAGAAAAGCTGTGTTTTGCTCAGTAAATGTACTCAGATGCTCTCATCTATCCTAGCGGGCAAACGCTGGGAGAACAACAGCCTTTTCTGGCACCGAGGGCAGCCTAGTAAGTCCGTGGTCTGTCGCAGGGGGCAGTTTAACGCTTTTCCTGAGAGAGCTGCGGAGGCAGCGACCCTGCAGAGGGCGGCGTTGCAGTTTCTGGGCAGAGCTCGTCTCGCTGCTGCCAGGGCTCCTTTTCTACCTCACACCAACACCTTCAGGGCTTAGCAATTAGAAATAGTTCAAACACGTATGACAATGATTTTTCAAATGGCAAAAAAAATGACATTAAAAAGATGGAATAAATTCTAGTGGGTCTGAAAAATAATCTGTCACGTATCATTTGTTGAGAGGAGCAGCAGATGTTATTAGATTATTTTGGACGTGGGAGTGGGAATGGAGTTCCCAAGTTGCCCGAGTACTACGGTTGCCTTTGCTCAGGATGGTGAACACTACTTTTAACATTCAACAGAAAATTGAAGGATTACAGGTGTTTTTAGTATAGGCAGACAAGTGTTTGTAGCAGCACAGGCTTCTTTAGGCTTATACAGCACATGCCCAGCTGCAGTACTTTCATTTAAGCTGCTGAACATTCTGGGCTTGATTAGACCTAGTTAAATTTAAGGACAAATAGCCTAAATTTCTACAAATTCTTCCCTGTATTCAGGTAAACCCCCATGTTCAGTCTTGGTTCCTTGTAGAATTGAGCTCATGGACACCTAGTTCATCTTCAGACTTGAGAGGAAGAGGGGAGATTTAATGTACATCCTTCTTCCAAGAACAGTGTCGTTCATATTATAGTGGGTATTGGATACATTTCTTGGTAAAACATCTTGCTGAATATTTTATCTAAATTTTATGTCTTTTGTGTAAACTTCTTATAAACTTTTCCTTCTTACTTTCTTTAAAAACTGAAGACTTCTCTCATACCCCTCTCCTACTGTACTTATTTAAACTTCAAAGTTCTCTTTTATGTAACAGTTTTAGAGATGGTAGCTAGCTATACAGTAACCAGTTTCAACAAGTTCTCTGTACTATATATGTATATTTTTAAGTATCTTACTGACTGCAAAGATTCCATCTTATATCACCTCTCTGGAAGAAGTTACTGAGAAGAATCAAAAGTGTAGAATTCTTAAAATACCATTGTAGACCACATTTTCTCAGTATATGACAACAAAATTTGGCCAGCTAGTTGAGTGAACTGTAATTTTATTCCAAAGAAAAAAAATGTTCCGAGGCTTAATTTTGAAATAAATACTTTAAATTATATATGGATGGCAGGGTTTGAAGGATGAGGACTTTATATAAACAGCCTTTCAAGCATGGGAAAGAATAATTGTTGTGAAAGCTTAAGCTGGGAATGATAGAAAGAAGTTTTGGCTTCTGAATTAGAAAAAGAAGCAAGATACTTTGGAAAATTGGAAAATTTGAAAATCTAAGCTGATCCTCATTCCAGTGTTTTCATGTATTTTGTTAATTGTTATTATGCCATTGTTTTTCCAGTGGTTGTAATACTTACAACAATTGTAATTAACTGACAAACTAATACATGCCAATATTCTAATACTGATTATAAATGTATTCTATTCCAAGTAAACTTGACATGAAGCATGGGAACTGCTAGTTTCCTAAGCTTTGTGGTATCCAAGGTGGAAAAGTCATGTGGTACTGGCTAAATTTCCTATGAAGAGAATATGGACAAAGCCACTCAATCCCACAAATTGATCTTCAGCAATATGGAAGGTCTTTGCTTCCTGCAGCGAGACGTTGTTAAAAGTCAGAGTTGATTAAGCAAAGTGCAGAGCAACTGAAATGATGTATTTTGCCTGCCTGGTCAAATGTGAGGAAGGGGTTTTGCACACATGATTTTTACATGCCTTTCTTAAAGCCAGCTTGCCATGTTGGATGACTGAGCTTCACAAAAACAAGACAAATGATGATTGCATGGAAAAGGAAATTAAATAAGCAGTGTCACTGACAGATGGATGTTGTTACCTATTTTGCTTGTACTAAAGCTTGTAAAACTGAACAGGAAAAAGATTTTCATCATTCTTCATTGTTCCTCCAAACCCCTTTCAAAAAGCAAATTTGAAATCTTTTCTCTGTATATTTACTCACCGAGTCTTGACATCGTTCTGTTTAGGTTGAACAAATTCATGCAGAATTTAAGATTAAAGCCCTTGAATGTCATCCTGACAAACATCCTGGAGACCCCAAAGCAGGTATGTATTCTTCCCTGCTTAAAAACAATATTTTTTTTTTCTTTTATTAACATAACTAAGATATAAAATTCAGCCTTAAAACTTTATTAAATATTCTTTTCCCCCAATATATTTGGTCATGTGTATTGAGCATATTTCTTTAAATAGCTAGCTTTTAATATTCTTTTCTAACACTTGCACACTCCTAGCTGATAGAGCAGGAAGAAACTTTTGGGATTTTTTTTTTTCCCCCTAGGACTTTCAAATCTTTTTTCCTTTCTATGGTAGAACAGCTTTTAATCCAGACATTATTTATGGAGTGTGTCCCTTTCTAGACCTATAAAGTTGGCCTGCTTCCGTGCTCCGTGGCATTCAAGTGCCATCCTTGCATCAACTAGTTAATTGGCTTCTGTGAACAAACCCATCAGGACCACATTAAATGTGCTTTAGTTTCTTTTGATATAATTTAATGACTGGAAATAAAGAGAAGCCAGCACCACATGAGTCGCCATCTGTTTGCAGAACAGCAGCTAACGCTTATGAAAGCGTGCGGTTCATCATACCTGTGATGGCTAAGTGGCACCTGAGTTCTTTGGAGACCATCTCACCCACTTGTAACCACGAAGTAGCTCTAATCTGAATAGTTTTTATTCTTATACAAAAGATTGTTCTGATAGTTTCTGGTTCCCATCAAAAATCTCTTTTAAAAGGTGAAATAGGTGAGAGTTTTCTACCTTAAGATTCTCTGACAGGGAACCCCCTGAGACTGGGTGTTTGAGAGACAGTCTACCACCTATTTACAGTAGCCTGGTCACTAGTATTTAATGTGCTCTAAATGATAGCACAAGTACAAATGGAATCAACTTTGCAGAAAATTCTGGCAGTTGCGGCAGAGAAACAAGAGACTGTTCCAGTGCATGGTCCTGTTCTATCTGTACCATCCCGCTGTCCTGTCCCCCGGTTGATTTAAACTAAGTCAAAAAGGGAGTCCAAGTGCCAAAGGTTGGAGCACCTTTCATAGAATTATAGCATTTGTTTGTCAAGAAAAAAAATTTTATTCTCCATTTCCCTGAACATGCTGTATTTATGTTAAATAACTTTTTACTGTAGTGGTGAAAGTTTTTTGTTCTGTTTTTATTTCATCAGCTTAAAGCTCAATAAAGAGAATTATAGTAGACCTTTTATTTGTTGAAAACCAGTAACAGCAGAAGAAGGAAACCTCGTAGAAATGCCCTCTTAACCTGCTGTCTGTTGTTTGATTTATAGTCACCAATTTTGATTAGTGTTTGGGCTTAGTGCACGTCAAAAGAAATCTAATTTGTAAACTGGAATAAATGAATAATTATCATAATACATCACTGTAACGTAAGTGACTCATAGATAAAATCTAAATCTTTATAACCCTTCTACAAATAGTAACATGCAGCTGCATCCTTAGTAACCATTTAATGAAAAATTACCCTGTGGGGAAAAATAAGAGCTCTCGTCTGTGCAGATTCAAGACAACATTTTAGCATATGTAGAAAACATGCCTAATAAAATGCACAAGTTACTTAATTTGAACTACATTTAGATTGCTCTTACTGCTTGTCATTTTTTTGCCTTTTTTCCCCCCCACTCATGTTTTCTTAGTGTTGTACTTTGCTCTGACTTCCTTGCTACTGCAAATGTCAATGTGTTCCTTCCAGGCATTATTCCTGTAGTTGAATTTCGCTTCTTAAGGTGGTCTGCAGGGGGCGAGTTTTGCCTTTTGCCTGCTAAATTTCTCAGACTTAAATTTAGGAAATTTTGAAGCCGGTAGACAAAGAAGCATTTTAGTTCCCATTTGGAAAGTGTATCAGTTGTCCAGCAAAGGTGCTATGATCCTGAAGCCAGCCAATACTGTGCAAAGCTGTTAGCAGAACAACCACTTTGATACTTTGTTCTCCTGCTGTCTCCTCTACTCTGTTTGCTCCAAGCCATTGTGGGCAGCTCCCCTTTCACATCCGAAGGCAAATATCTGTTTTATTGCTTTTTGGTTTATGTTTCAGTGGAGAATTTCCAGAAGCTGCAGCAGGCTAAGGAGATTCTCACTAATGAAGAGAGTCGGGCGCGTTACGATTACTGGCGACGAAGCAAAATTACCATTCCCTTCCAGCAGTGGGAGGCCCTGAGCAGTTCAGTGAAAACGGTTGGTGTTCTCTAAGTTTGGGCCTCCAGGAGGAGGAGGAGGGGGCAGGGCTGGTCCAGGCAAAACATCACAGTGAGCGAGGGGATGAGTTACAACACTTTGGCTGCAGTGGAGGGTTTTGGTGATGGGAACAGTGCAAAGTGATTCCTGCACTGAAGAAGTTCAGGAAATGCAGGAATTTTTAGCAACCTTTTTTTTTTTTTTCCAAAGCTAAGACCTCTGTATAATATATTGTCCTTTTGGTATATTGCTTATCAGATGGGTTTTCATCCTATCTGGTTACATAAAGAGTTCATTGAAAAATGTAGAAGGTAGGTACCTTGGAAAGCTGGGCTGCACACTGGTCTTTGAACGGGCCCTGCTAGTCTAGAGGGGTGATTTGTGACAGAGACAGATCTTCTCAGGGTTGTTTTCACTTATAATTTTGTTAGTGAGATAATTTGGTAGTGTATTCCTGCTAGATTTAAATTCCATAATGTTTGTTTTTGTTTTTTTTTTCCCTGTCTCATCAGGGTAAATGATAGTAACAAGTCTAAATGGTCATATTTTAAGGCAGGTGAATAAATGTTTCCCTTGAAAATTCTGCCCACCTCAATTCTGCTTAGGAGGGAAGACTGAAAACCTCCTCAATGCTTTAGCATTATGCCTGAGCTTAAATGTCTGCTGGAAGAAACGCATTCCATCAAGCTTAGTTCAGTTTACTTCAAACAGAAGTAATTTCACAGACTTCAACAGTAAATCTTTTCAAATGGTCTTGCTTTCAAAGGGCACCTTGAAGTCAAAGAGAGCTTCAAAAATGGGCATTTTCCAAGTCATTCAAGCCCTCTTAAAAAAAGTGTCTGAGGATGATAGAAGAAACTGGACCAAAAACCCTTAGAATTATTCTGTGCACTTGCATGTTTTGTTCTTCATCCTCAGCTGACATTAAGTATCCTTTCAAATGCTATTTGCAGCATGTAACTGTGCTTTTCCCTACCCTGTTGACCTGCAAGCTTATTATATGCTTATACAAGTTATTGTAAGAAAGAAGAAACGTTGATCATTAATATTTTAAAGCGTAGGAATTAGTTCTTTATTTTTGCACTTCTTTAGTCAATGCACTGGGCTGTCCAAAGTAAGAAGGAACAAATGCTGGAAGCTCCTGACTTGAATAATAGCAACAACATCACCAATAAGGTGTGGACCCAACAGGCTGGAAACAATGAAGATGGATTGTCAGACAGGAATGGGGAGCAAGACGATGTTGCAATTCCTGATGTGAAACCACAGTCTCCAAAGAATCCAGACTCCCCAAGTAAGTGAAACCAGCAGTTACAGAAAATTGCAGTACCTAGGGATTGGCCTGAAATGGAGGCTTTTAGTTGTGAGAAATTCTTCCTCAGAATAATATGTTTATGATAGCTTTTTCAGTGTGGTTTTGGGTTGGAGTTTTGTTTTGGGTTTTGTAGTTTTGGTTTTATTTAATTTTGAAGCTTTAGGACCTTTCTTCCTCCCTACCCCATGTTTGCTTGTTTGTTGGCTCATAAAACTGACAACTGGAGAAGTAAAAAAAAAGTATTCTTAAACCAAAATGGAAAGTTCAATTTCTCTGTTGTGTCAAAACGAAAAACAACCCTATGCAATTATTTTCCATGATTTTTTAAAAAGAACTTCAAAAAGGTTAAATAAAAGTTTTATGCATTATATATATACATTTTTTTTTTTAATCCAGCATTCTGCACTTCTGCATAGTTTGCACCTGGTGAGCTAATGAGGAGTAAAAATTGAGACTTGAAGGCTGCTTTTGTATTGAACAGGTTTTTTTTTAAATAGTGCATGTACCAGAATAAATGTATATTTCAAGCTGTCACCTGGCTGGTTAGTATTTCCTGTCTGTTGTTTAGGTTAGTATGCTTGAATCAAAGTTTACTTACCTCAGCAGCCACCCTCTGTTCTGCTTGATCCTTCAGGAGTTTCATAATCTTGGGTTTATGTTATCAGAGAACTGTTATTAAATGAAGTTCTGTCGTTTCTTCCCAGCTTGATCAAACAGGAAATTAAGTTGAACTGTGAGGGTAGCAAAACCTAATTTAATCCCAAATATTTGTGAAATGCAGAAAACAAAAAGAAAATTCTACAAATGTATGTGAGGTATAACTGAAAATTTTATATTTAAAGATTATGCTCTACACTTAACTATTTTCATTTTTTTTGTGTAATTAAATTGTTGCTGTATCCTTAATAGAACAGTATATTGTTAAAGTAAACATCTTGTTCCTTGTAATGGTGAGCTTTCTTTGCAAGCATGTGCTTTCTCATGTTTTTAAAGTTTAATTACATTTCCATATATTTGAATGGGAAAATTAGCAAGTACATTAAATGTCTACTTAACTTATCCAGTGGGCATATATTTATATTAATAAATGCTGATATTAGAATATACTTATTTGACAGGGCCTGTATGTACTTCAGTGTTCATACTTGATGCTAGGGTGTTGATAGTGCTTTTGTTTTGATCCAGGAAAATTTGTTATATTGGATTCCACTCTTAAACTGGGGTATTTTCAGTTCCTGTCTGCTGGTCTGTAATTGTGTACTAGATGTCCATGTAGCTATTTCAGCCTGAGTAAGAGATTTTAACTCTAAGTCTGGTAATAGGTTTCACCTTCCTGACAGAGGAGGATCACAGTTTGGTAGTAACAGCCCACAGATGATAAAAACATAGCACAGAGCCTGAAAAACTCCTTTACTCCTTTCTGTGTGGAAAGGCCCAGCTGTACCTTCCCTCTACACTGCTGCCTTTCACATACTTGGATATTTATCATGTCGCCCTCTATGCTGTCATCTTTAGATCAAGCAAATTTTTCTTTGTAAGTCCTCTTTTCTGGACTGCCATCATTCTTGTTGTTATCCTTTGGACCCTTCCCAGCTGATAACATATCTTGAAGCTTGGTGTTTGCTTGAGCTCTTTCTTCAAACAGCACCAAGAATACAGAGATTGTCCCTGCTAGTCAAGGGCACTGGAAGTGACCAATTTTTTTACTTACTTGGGGTGGGGGCGACATTATCAAGTATTACTCTAGACAACTTAGTTTTCATAAATGTTTTTAATAATGTACTTGCCTTTTTTTTTTCCTCAGGATTTTCAGAGGCAAATTACGGGCACTTGCATTTCCGCTGGTCAGGAGATGCTCCATCAGAGCTTCTCAGGAAATTCAGAAACTATGAGATCTAAAATGCAAAATACTCAAGAGTGTGAGATCATCTGTTCAACAATTCAGTATTTTTTTTTTTGCCAGCAGTCATACGTTATTTGTATTTTGTATTCATTGTGATGTCAGTGTTTGAATAAATATCTTATTACTGATTTGTTAATACACATACTAGGAGCATTACAGATGGAGGTCTTTTTGTTTAATAAGCAAAGCCCTTGTCAGTATTAACATAAGGTGATTTTGTGAAGTTATCTAGCATATTGTTTCTTGTATTCTTAAATATTGCATAGTGAATAGTATATTTTTCAATACTATGATGTTATAAAGAATATACTTGATTAAACCAAACGTCAACATTAGACTCCAGCATATCATCCTGTTTCAGTGATGATCTTCAAAAAGCACTATGACAACGAACTTTAAACAAAACTGTGCTTATTTCTAGGCTGTGTGCACTGGTTCACTTCTCCTTTGCACTGTGCTTGCTGTAGAGATTTATGATGCACACGTGTGCAATACTCTTCACCCTGAACTTGTTGCAGAATTGCCATCTTGCGATACAGATGAAATAAGAACCTTCTTGTTATCCAAGGTCATTGTGATGGATCAAGCACTCTTCAAAATCTTAAAAATAATTTTTGCAGCAGTGGTTTCTTTTGGAAGGCAGTTCCAGAACTTCACTTCTCCAGGTAGCAACTTTCTTCTTAAGATTTATTGGTGGACAACTGGTTCCTCTTGTATGTGTGCCAGCATTGTCCTGTGGTGTCATAGTAATTTCTGTCCCTGCACTGGCCTGGTAGACAGGGTCTTATCAGGGTTTTGTATGGTGAGGCATGAAGAATCAGGCCAAGTCAGCATTAATGTGTACAAAATCTCACATGAAAGGTTTTTCATTTTTTTGCAACTTTTCAAGTTCTACACTGTGTTTATTTACTTTGTATTTATACTCTTTGTAAACATGACTGTTGTATCAGGTATTGCCATTGTGTTCTTGTGCAGGCAAGTTAATTCCATCAGCAACAAATAAAACTGTATGCATACAGAAGGGCATTGTTTTCATTTTTTAAAAGAGAAATCCTCTACCCACCACAGAAAATCCTTCTGGATTTCTTGTTATTTGCCCCCTCAGTGCTTAAAAGCTTGGAGGAGTCCAGTTATGAATCTTGAGCATCTTCATGGAAAGTCTAATTTGAACACTACACTGTTCTCCCACCATGGAAACAGTATGATGATGTCTGTCTCTCCCTGGAGTGATGCGTGTGGCTCTGCCATGCAGGGATATGATGTGCTGGCTCACCTGCTGTGCCTCTCCTCTTTGCTATAAATTGTAACACGAGTGCCTGACAATGGAACCCTGATAATATCTTTGTCTTATTAGCCACAGTAGCATTTATCCTGGTGCTGGTTTTCTTTACAGGGGCTGGTACCAGCCTTAACGCTGGTTGTGTTTGTACCAGTTCATCAAAGCTCCAAGTACTGATGCTCTGCTAATATATCTACATTGATCCTAGGTTCTATGGCATCAGTAGCAATAGCTATTTTACAGCACATCTCCTAAATGTCATCACAAACTTTCTCCAAGTGCATACACTGCTTTCCTTTATGTCAAGATATTTACTCAAGAAAGCCTTTCAATCCATTTTGTAGGGAGGGGACTGTTAAAGAATGTCAAACAGTAGTAACTGAAGAACCTCTGGCTCATGCAAAGGATATGAAGTGGTCTGGTACGATTTTTCTATTTTTATCAAAAATGCAATCATATGGCACCTCAGATTCTCCTCTCCCCATTTCACTTGCTCTTAAAGGGAAAAGGGGATAGTTGGATGCATGATTTAGCACATAACCAGCTGGTTTCCCTTGAGAAGTGAGCATACAATAGACCTTTGGACAGCCAACTCACTTTCCGTGCCATTAAAACTGATGCCATTATTAGCCAATTATTACATGGTTTGTTTTGGCAAAGCACCTTTAGATATCTGTTCTGGATGAATAATTACAGATACCCGGAAATACTCTTAGCTGATGGCAAAATTATCATTTTGCAACCTGCCTGCTAGAGATCAGTCCTCTTGTATTTGCCTTAGTGAAGGCTGCGGATCATTAACTGACGCTCTAGTACATAATATAGACTCTTTTTTCTATTTATGTATATATTTAACCTAAAATGATGCAATTTTCTGTGTTTCTCAAATAGAGTTAAATTAGCCTACTCATAGCAAAGCAAACCCAGAGGTACTGGAAAGCAAGAGGAAGCTGTGCATCCTGCTTTCTTTTGGGACAGCATTTGTGGCACCTTGAGCTGTTGGCGTGTAAGAACAGTTAAGTGGAGTAAGTGGGCAGCCCACTTCTCCCTCATGTTAGAAAGGAAAGAAATAAGCACCAGAGAAACTACTCAGTGTTAGATCATTCTGGGCCCACCTCTCCCATATAAACTGCTTCTCTTGTTTAAAAAGATAGTAATTTTAGAATTTATTTGGCTAGTAGCATGGAAAGATCCAGCAAATGTCCCACACATTATGGGTAAGCAAAAAACAAACCTAACAAACCTGTGCACCAAGCACAAAACATATCTAACATGCTTAAAAGTTAACTGGAGCAGGAGTCGTAAGGTGGATCTCTCAAGCTCTGTAAAGGTGTGATTAAGAGGCAATAGAATCAGGTATGCACATTTTTTCATGTGCAACATGGAAAGATTCAGCAAATGTCCCACATGACATTATGGGTAAGCACAAAACGAACCTAACAAACCTGTGCACCAAGCACAAAACATATCTAACATGCTTAAAAGTTAACTGGAGCAGGAGTCGTAAGGTGGATCTCTCAAGCTCTGTAAAGGTGTGATTAAGAGGCAATAGAATCAGGTATGCACATTTTTTCATGTGCAACAGAGGATTTACCTTTATTTGCTAAGTGGACACAGCTGTAAAAGCAGAGCTGTGGGGGTGGGGAACAACAGCAACAAACCCAGACACTATATATTAGAAATCAGGGTCTGTGAATCTTAAGCTGGGGGAGAGGGCAGCCCACTTGAAAGGGATGGTCCTGAACCTTCTGAGTCCCTGAGGGCTCTGACTCAGTGAGTGAGCATTACCACGCTCGAGTGCTGTGTCACACAGAACTCTAAGTGACTTCACTTAGCTTGGTATGAAAACACACACACCTGTGAAGTGAGCCTAGATCCTCTGGAGTTTAGTCAAAGGTATTGATTAAACCTCACCATTACTGGACTTGTGAGGGCTCCTGAGATTTCAGCTGGAAGTTAAGAGATAGCAGATGGGGGCACAGGTGGATGATAATGATACTAAAATACAGGGAGTAGGGCATGTTTAGCACCGTGTTACTAGGTCACTGAAACTGTATCAACCAATTGTTTTGTAATATCAGAAATTAAACAATTATGTAGCCAGCTGTTTGTAATGAAACTGAACAGCTCTGATGGGTGCTTTATTATAAAAAACTAATGTATCTTAGATTACTGCTGCCATGCCTGTTCTTGTGCAAACGCTGAATATAGAGGATTGAGAATGTTCTAGTTATTCACAGACTTTTTGTTTTGCCAGTATTTGCCGATTTGTTTTGCCAACCTATCTTCCCAAGTGGCAACATGAAATTTAAAAGTTTTGATGATGAATACGGCTCACGTATGATTTAAAATCTCAGGCTGAGTAATTCTGAATGATAGGTAAGGTTGTTTCCTGAATGCTTGCCTCCCTCTTTGAATGGGGGGGAGAGGGAAATTAAAAAGAAGAAAAAGGCAGTTTATACTTGCTTCTGTAATAGAATATCCTGATGATTAAAACAGATACTGGGTAGTTTTAATTTCCTGAGTATGAACATTGCTCTTGTGCTTTCATATCCTGAAACGAGAGACAAGTCTGCTGGGAAGGTAAGCAGTGAAGCTGTTGTAAAGCTGATGAAATTACACAGCAAAAGATAAAGCAACTCGGTAAGTTGTCAGGCTCTGTCCCTGTCTGATGGGGTGATATTGATCAGTTAGTTTATGCTGGGTATTTTTATTGCAGCCCAGCATACATGCTCATCCTGCCGTTAGAAGAGTTGCCAAGCCTCCCCCCGACTGCAGACACTGCGTGTGTTTGTTCCTTCCCTATATTAGTCTCCTCTCCCTCCCATGTTAAGGAAGATGAGACTCTTCATGTGCTCTGTTTGTCCCAGCTTTGAAAGGCTTGTGCCTGAGTCATTACAATAATGCACAATATAAAATGGGAGCTTCACGTTTTAGGTCTCTGATGGATATCACAACCTGTCACTGGTGATGGATGCTGGAGAAAATGAATTTTCTTTCCTCTCTGTTCCATCTTCACAGTGCTTTGCTTTTGTTCCCTTCTTCTGCTGGGGCACTAAGGCAGAAGAGTTACTTCTAGAAAATGAAAGTTGCTGTCAATGTTCGGAAGGTTTCCAGCCTGGATGTACAATGTGGTTCTCAGTGCTTTGGGCAAAATTATTTGCTTGCTGCTTCGTCCAAAGTGCTTCTCTGAAAATATCAAAGGACTTTTGGCACAAAAGGCAGACAGCTTTTCTAAGGAGGTGGAGTTTGACTCCTGGGCATTAAGCCTTACAGAAACTACATCTACTTTGTCAAGATTGTCAGAACTGCTCCTTTACTAGCACTTAATCTCCATGGAGCTCCCAGACTTACGCTGGGTACAGGATGGTCAGCTCCTCCTCTTTCTCATAAATGCCTTTGTGTGAATGATCTCGATGAGATGGCAGGACAGGAGAATGAGCAGAAGGGTCCAAAGGAGTAAGAGAATGTTCCAGCTGATTGAGCCTGGGTGCCTTTGGTACTTTCTGCTGCTTACAGTCCTCAATTTCAAAGGATCTGAGTCTTTTCTGGGATTCCCATGTCCATCTTGGACCTGCCACTAGAACTAAGGTCTAGGGTGTTTGCTTTGGTGTGGATAGCTGATAATAAAAAGGAGCCTGAACATCTTAAGCATCTCTTTGCTTAGCTGGCTGGGGGCAGTTTGATCCCGGAAGGTACTGTGCAGCGGCCCTGAGCCGGGTTTGGTGAGGAAAATTGCATCAAGTGGCAGAGGTATGGAGCAGTACCATGCTGAGTCCATCTGTACCTTTTCGGGTCTGGGCTCCAGCACTAGATGAATTACTGGCTTGGTCCTTCTCACTCGTAGAGCTGAGGTTTGAAAGGGGAAGCAGATGAGAACAGTAACACTTTAACTTTGCCACAAAATGGAGATGAAAAGTGATAGGAGTCAAGAGACTACTGAACCCAGAAGACTAGTGCTGAAGCTGCATATACAGCTTTAGTAGGCTGTTGGTACTCTTTACTTACTTTCTTCTGGAATTAAAAAACCTCAAAACTTCAATTAAAACCATATGGTTCTTCCCCTTTAGTGCTTTGATGGGAACATTTTCAATCTTGCTGAAGAATGAGGGTGGGAAATAACTTGGGTGTTCACTGCTGTTCTTTTGTTTTTCAACTGTAAATTTTAGGGAAAAATCAGTTTCAGGGAGAAAAGGTTCATCAAATGCAAATCCTTCCTTAGACAAATGAGAATTTTTTTTTTTTTTTTTTCTTTTCTGGCAGATGGGCCTCTTATTTTTCAATATAAAATTTCAAGTAACCACATCTTTTGGTGTCAGTCATTTGACACTTCCATCCCTGGCAACATCCCAGTGCAAAGGACATCTTGAAGTTGCAAACTTGCTAATAAATAATTATTGAGTTGGTGCTTTGTCTTCAGCTCTATTAAAGCAATGAAACCCATCTTTTGGAAATAAGACCCTCAAAGTGGTCAGTAAAAAAACTGGGAACTTCTTCAGTGATGCAGTGGAAAAGAAGGACTTAGTGCAAAACTTACCCACTGTGTTTAATATTTTGACTCTTTTAATATCATCTTTATTTAATTTGGAATGCTACCCCAAACTGCATTATGCAAAATAGAGTTTCTTTCATCTGTTCCTGATTACAGGGGTCAGTGGGATCTTCAAGTTACAAAAGAACAAATAAGAGTTTAAATTCCTGACAGATTAAACAAAATCAAGCTTTATACATGGAAAAGAAATTGTAATTTAAAAAATTATCTGAAATGCACATACTAAAAATGTTGACATTTAGCAAAGTGACTAACACTGTACTACTTTAAGCACACAATTTTAAGCTGCTGTCAGAATACAAATATGCTAAGGTGAAAGTAGCATGTGTACTGCGTGTTAGCAAAGGATGCTTAAGTCAGTATGCTTGAATTTAGAAGCTGTCTCTTCTGCAACATCTGAGATAAGATGTCTGACTCCAGTATTCCCTGGCATGTACCCTCACCTGTGAGAACTTAAGGGAAATGCCTAAATGCTATGGGCATGTATCACACAGTGCTATTTCCAGTTAATTAACAGTTTAGGATTCCCTCTGAAGTGAAACCTCCAACACTTGCACGTGCCCTAACAGAAACAAGCACCCAAACCTGAAATCCCTGGAAGCCTTGTTAAGAAGTACTTTGAAATGGTCATTTTGATGCCAGCTTAACTGTTCATTTGTCCTCTCTTTTATTTTGTTCTGATCAGGGATATTCCAATGTTTCCTCTTTTCCCCCCAACTCCATATTTTGATTAAATGAAGTTACACTAACAAAACGTGATGCTAGAGAGAATAGTTTGGTATGGGTGTTTATGGTGGGTTTTTGGACTGTCACAGGAATGAAAAGTGGTTGGTCTGACTCTAGCCTATTTTGGCCTCTGTGGAAATGGGCTTTTTCTTATTCCCAGTCTTCTCTTACCTTACTTTGCAAATTTTTCAGCTGGGGTTACACACAGAAGGAGATTGACACATCTGAGTAGTGAAAGGTCAGTTTAAGCCAGTCAGAAAGAGGGGCTGTGTTTCTGTGTGTATGGGCAGGGGGAAGCGCCTCATTCTTACGTTTTTCCTGGATTATCAGTTGCATAATAAATTCTGCCTGCCCGCCCCATTGCCAGAGTGTGTGTGTGTGTGTGTGTGTGTGTGTGCGCACTTTGTGCCTGTGCAGGAGGCCACAAAGGACAGGAAAAGATAATCTAGGACCTCCTCACTGGAAATTTAGGAGGAATCACACTAGCTTCCTTCATGGAAGGAAAGGTTTGACAGAGCAAATGCATTCACTGTAGAGTAGCCTGCTGCTGACAACATTTTATTTTCTATCAGCTGCAGACATTGGGGCAGGACAACAGCCCTTTGGGCAAATCAGGGCACTGTTTGTGTGTGACGTATCAGATTAATCCCAAACTTTGCACTTGGACAGTGCCCGTCCTGTCTACAGAGGGTGGTGAGCTGCGGAAAGAACACAGATTCCAATGGGCCCTTCTCCCCCCTCCATCGAGTGCTGTTTATCACAAGTGTTTTAGATGCAGTGCTGGACACTTGCCCTGGGACTGCTGTAGCCTTGGTAATACTTTTATTTCCTGACAGAAGCAGGGGTGGAGTGCGCGGGCAATAGGATAAACACCAGATAATCCCTCTTGTTGCCGTGGAGGCAGGCTTAACAGTGAGAGAACACTTGAGGAGTAAAACCTGCACATTACGAAGAACGGGAAGAGATTG
>NW_008609553.1:0-5829 GCF_000691845.1 Merops nubicus
ATGACACATGCGACACCTGATGTGAAGAGGGCATGTTGGGGTATGTTGAGGGGGATATGGAGTAGGCAGGCTGGGCAGTCTGTACACTCTGAGTACCTCAGCCAATGGGGAAAGGAGGAGGGAAATTAGGATAAAGAGGGGGCTGCGTCCCCCAGCAAAACTGAGAGACCCCACTGGGATATACACGTGGACTCTCCCTTTATTCGAATAAAGTTTTTTTGCAGGACTCCTCTGTCTCCTATTGGAACATTGACCTCTGGCAACAGCATTTTCCACACAGTTTTGTACCAAAAGAGAGATTTAGATTAGAGATAAGGAAAAACTGTTGACACTGAGGGTGGTGAGACACTGGCCCAGGCTGCCCAAGAGAGGTGGTCGATGCCCCAGCCCTGGAACCATTCCAGGTGAGGTTGGCTGGGACAACCTGCTCTAGTTGCAGATATCCCTGCTCCCTGCAGGGGGTGGACAAGACGACCTTTAAAGGTCCTTTCCAACTGCAAACATTCTATGAGTGTATATCAAATCCCAGGCTCTGGGTAGCTGCTGTTATTTCCTCACTGCTGCCAGACCCAGCGGGGCAGCGCCAGGCTCAGCCAGTGCTCCCAGTCCTCCCAGAGCACTCACAGCCCAGGCTGAGCAGTGGCACTGAACATGCTGCTCATACTCTGCACAGCAGAGGCCCCTGGGAACAAACAAGTCGATTACAAAGTGACATTCAAGCAAACTGGCTTTAAACTTTTTTATATTTACAACACAAACAGCACTGCTGCTTTTAAAGGATCTCTTTTTTTTTTTTTCCCCATATTTTTTAAGAGGGTGAAAGAATCTGTAAAAGCAAGTTTATTTTCTCACTAAAAAATGCCAGCCATGAAGGCTTTTCTTGTAAAAGAAGTTTTATAACTGAAAATAAGTTATATACAAGATTTTACTGACCAAAGAGTTCACAATCACCCGATTCACTACAAGATTACAAGAAAAGCTTTGCAGGTAACACCAGGACTGAAGGCAATGACTCTCCTGTCACGGGTCACCGAGCCCAAATCCTTTATTGGTGGAAAAGAACAACTGTGAAGCTTTCAGTCCATGTCCATCAGTATCGTCTATTCATCTTCTTGAACTTCTCATAGTGATAGTCATCTGTGGCTTTTTCATTGAGGGGACGCTTGCGGTTTGGAGGAGACCCTTCAAAAGAAAGGGAAGGGAAGATTATTTCCTGCCCTTTGCCAGGAGAGACTTCTCTAACCCCAGCACCTCCCCTGCACGGCCCTTTTCTATGGGAAAGGTCATTGCTGCAGCAGCCAGTGCTCCCCAGCTTGCACCCCTTGCTGTTCCCCCCTTCATCAAACCCCTGTCAGCCAGCTTTGGCAACACCTTTCAGATGTGACCTTCACTGCTCCACCCTTGGGCATCTCTGAAGACATCCACCACCCAGAGGCCTTCACGTGTGACCTAGCAGAGGTGCAGCAAGTGCAGGAGCCTCTCACAGACTTTGCTCAATTTCCCTCTTCTCCGGGTGCCCCAGGATAGTGGGAAGTAAGAAGAACTGGATCATTTCTGTGTGAGAGCCCTGAAGAGTTTCAAGTGTCTCTCTTAGGACATTGCAGACACTCACGCTCAGGTTCTGGCCTCTCTGTGTCCCCCACTCTCAGCGGACGGGGCTTTGGCTCCTCTTTGTTCCTCCGCACTGGTGCGTTTAGCTCCTCGTGGTAAACTGGAAGGAGAACAGATAAGGAATATTATTATCTGGAGCAGTGTTATTCAGAGGGACAACACACAAATCACCCCTGTAAGCACGGTGAGACCCAGCTGCCTTTCCTCCACATGGCTGTGGCATGAGAGGCTCTCCTGGAAAGTAACTCCCATCTCCTGTCCAAGGGTTTGTTTGCTTGACCACCCGTCTGCTTTGGCAGCCTACAGAATGGATTCTCTCCATTTTAAACCCTCCCTCAGAACGGCAGACAAGGCAAGCATCACCAGCACACGCTCAAGACACAACTTCCAAAGGAGAAGTCTTGAAATTTATGAGGTGGTGTCAGCTGGGAGCTCAAGAGCAGAAAGTCAAACCATGAGGAGTACGTCCCTCTCCTTGCTGATGGATGGAAGGAAAAGACTCAGCCAGATGCGGTCCATAGGAGCATCCCAGACAAAGGAGTCAGCTGCTTGTGCTGACACATGGACAAATTCCTCCTGCATCAGACTCTGCCCCAACTGAAACTGCTTTTCTTCAGCAGAGGAGAGAGCTGCACCTGGGTCAGGAGAGCTATGTGAGACTTACATCTGTTGTGCTGGACGTAGTTCACAGCCATGTTTGTGGGCACAAAGGACGTTTCGCTGTCTTTCTTTTTGTTCTGCTGCTCTGCCAGCAGCTTGGCCTTGGCCTCTTCAGTTGAGATGATGTTTTTGATTTTTGCACTAGAAATGAAACAGAAAAAACCATTCACTCATATTTAGGAAGGGCAGTAGGCATAGAAGTGCTCAGTGGCTGAATCTGGGGTAGTCATAGCACTGGATGTGTTTTCTGAGAGAGGACGTGGTGCTATGGAAACAGACACTGTTTCCAAGGCAAAAGGGAAGTTCCCAGCTTTAGTGCCTCCTCTTCCACTGCAGGGCATAACTATTCCTCCAGAAATCTGCTAGGTTCAAGTCACGAAAATGAAGATCCTCTTCCCAGCAGTCACAGGGTGGAGCTGCACTGGAGCCCTGTCCCTGTGCAGCACACACTGCCCTAGAGCCCATGCTCATCCAGAACAAGGCTCAGTCCCATCACGGAGCCAAACCGGGGCTGCCTGACCCAGCCACAGCACTCCCCACCTCCACCAGCTCTCACCCTGGCAATGCAGGCCACCACCAACACATCTCTGAACTACATACTCAATGCCTAGGTCCACTTCAGGAATGCAGGTTGGAGAGCATCTCCTCAGTCTTCTTGGCAGAGGAGACGCGGATGTTCTCCGGCAGCTCGTACAGAGAGTCCTCAGCATTCTTAAGCTTCACCTTCTGCTCCTCGTTCTCCACAATTCCCTTTCTCTTCTTCAGCTCAGTCTCAATGTACTTCATCCTAAACAGCAGCACACAAGGGACACATGGTATTTAATTCTGTTTTCTGCACTGCTGGGCACAGCTGCATCACTGTCCTGAGAACGAGGAGAGAGGAATGAATAATTTCTCCAAAACTTCTCAGCTAATGTCAATTGCAAGAAGCAATTGTCCAGGAACTCATCAGATCCTCCAGGCTCTGTCACAACCAGCAGCAAAGGCTTCCCCTCCCCTGGTTCATGCCACCACGCTGCCTGGCTGGCTGGCACCTCCTGTCTTTGTCCATGGAAAACCCTTCTCAAGTCTGGCAGCCAGGAGGTGAAAGAGCAAGTGAAATTTTCAATGAAAACTGTGAAGATGTTCTGGGACTACTCAGAATCCAAGACAGAAAAAAATAAATGGTGAGAGGACACCCAACCCCAAACTCAACATCCCAGAGACAACACAGCACAACTTACATGTCAGCATCTTCATCCCGCCTGTTGGTTTCTGCTGAGAAGGAAGTTCCCAAGTTTAGATCTTCCTCTTCACTAATCCTAAATGGAAACCACAATGTTAGAAAAAAGCCTTTTTTTTTTTTTAGATATTTTGTGTGTGTTCTGATTTTTTTTTTAACTATTTTGACAAATTAGAGTTAACAGCAACTGGCCAAACTGCATTATCTTGAACTCTTCAAAGCAACACAACATCTGGTTCCTTCATTCTCCCTGGCAGTCCAGGGAGAGATCTTCAGAGCTCACATGCACCCACCTGTCCTTGCCTCTTTCTTTCAGCTTCTTCATGTCCACCATTCCCCCAGATTTTATCTTAAATGGGTCATCCTGTAAAATAAAAAATCATGAGAAACTCTGAATTTTCCCTCTAGTTTAATGCTTGAACCTTTTGAGCTGTGACTCCAGCCCCAGCCCCGCCCGACTCGCACAGTGATGGGCTGGACCACAGTGACACTTTCACACCATCCCATCCTAGCCCTGAGGTCACCAAAGCACCTGGCACTTACCACAAGAGTTGCTTCTTCTTGCAACTTCTCTCCCACAAGCAGAGCGACAGCACTAGTCAAGCAGATAAAGAAAGTAGATAAAATTAGGTGGAAGGAAACGTATTAGAACAATTCTGCATTTCTTTATCCTCCTCTAAATGTAGCAGGAGGTCTCACACGCTGTATTAACACTGACTTGGCAGCTTTCCTAATCCCCCCACAGGCAGAGGAACTGCTCCTGTTCTGGGGAGAAGTTCAGGCAAATTTTAGTGCCTTACAGCAAGTTGCCAAAATCAGGAACACTGTTCCTTGGTGGTGCACATTCCAACCAGTTCATTGGCGCTAGATGAGACGAGAATTAGGATGGAGGAGATGTAAAAGTGTCCAACTGAAACCACGTGTGTGGTACAGAAGTAAAATTACAGAATCATACAACTGTTTTGTTTGGGAAAGACCTTTCAGATCATCTAGTCCAACCCTTCCCCAGCACTGCCAGGTCCCCACTGACCCCTGTTCCCCAGCACATCTCCAGGGCTTGGAAACCCCTCCAGGGGTGGGGACTCCACCACTGCCCTGGGCAGCCTGGCACAGCCCTGGACAGAAGTAATTTGGTGAAAATATGGTTCATGGTAAATCCCAATTTAATCTTTTTCTTCCTGGCTGCAATACAGAACAGACTTTGCTTGCTGTGAACTGACACTGCCTGCACCAAACTGGCCCTTTTCCAGCCTCAGGCCTTAGAGCAGAAACTCCCCTGTCAACAGCGTGGGGGCTGCACTATCCAACACGTAACAGTGTCTGCTGGAAGAGCAGCATGGCAGGAGAGGAATTCCCTGTGACACCACCATCAGACAAAGCACAGCTCCACACCCTGCTGCTGCATCCCTTACCTCACCCCATTGGGTCGCTTTCTGAGGCTCTGAACTTCTTTGGCTTCCTCAACTTTTAACCTGAAGAAAAAACACTTGACTTAGTACTTGATGCTTTGGTTTTAATGAATTAACTTAATAAAGGAATGGATTCAGGCAGGAATAAGTTTGTTTTAATCAGTTAACTTAAGCTGACTTTCTGCAGTTAACAGGGACTCTTCTTGAAAGACTTTGCCCTACACTTCTGCATATTAGCATCCACTTTTCTGGTTACAGGTTAGGTAAATATTTTCTATTTTACTGCATTAAGCAGTTCCATTTCTTTAAGCAACCAGAAAAAAACCTACATGGCATCTGCTGGATATGTCCTTTCAAGAAGCTTTCCCTTAGCTGAGGAAGGCAGCGTCCAAATGCACTTTCAGAGGCTTTAATAAGAACCAGGAGGGGGAAAAATGAACCAAGGATCACTGGTATTAGTCCATTGAGATCTCCAGAGAATATTCTCCTCACAATAAAATAAACGGTCATTAATTAACACGAGTTACTGGGAGGCATCTTTACTCCTTCAACATTTCACTAAAGCCAGTAAAATGACACAGAGAAGAGGGAACTAGTGAAGCAAAATCAGCAGCAGCTCTCAAGTGACTGTAACAGGCTGAGTGGTTGTCAATGTATATCAGTGTACAAGTGACACAGAGAAAGTTTATGATAAATTTAAATATCAAACGTCCCTCTCTCTAGGCGGGAGCATGTTCTGGATTTGTTCAGCTATTACACGTGTTCTGTGCTACCTGCCATGAACTCTGCGCCCTAAAACATTCTGCAGAGAGAAAACCGTAACGAGACAGGTCCTGCTTGGACCGGGCCCGCTGTGACCGAGGGCTGCCCCGGGCGGTACCGACGGGTCCCGCTCCCGGCCGGTGCATCCCGTGGGCGGGCGGCCCA
>NW_008609554.1:0-203 GCF_000691845.1 Merops nubicus
GACAGGAGTGTTCCCCCACCCCCAAAACCCCGGGCTGAGCACCCCAAAAATATTGGGGTGCCCCTCAGCACCCCCGTCTGTGCCAGCACCCCCTCCAGGGGGCAGGTTGGGTCCTCCTGGGGGGTCGAGGTCCTGGCAGAGCTTCTCCAAGAGGTCCAACGGGGCTGCAAACAACGGGGTGGGGGCAGGTCTGGGGGTCCCCA
>NW_008609554.1:468-3247 GCF_000691845.1 Merops nubicus
CCACGGGGACCCCCCCTCACCCCCTTGGCTCCAGGCTCCCCTGGCCACCTCCCTGTCCCCCCTTCCCCAGAGCTGTGAAGCTTTTGGGGGACCAAAAAAGCTCTTTTGGGCCAGAGGTGAGTGGTGAGAGCACCCGGGGGGGGCCCTGCTGAGGGACCCCCAGCTGCAGGACCCCCTGGGACACCAGGAACCCCCAAAGGAGCTGGCAGAAGGGTGAGGGGTCCCTCTGTGGAGCCCCAGGGGGAAGGTCCAGCCCCAAGGAGCAGAGTCCCCCCACCCCTGGCACCCTCTTGTAGCTGTGGTTTGATGGGGTGTTTTTGGGGGGCTGAGCTGGAGCCCCCCCAGTGCAGGTCTCAGCCCCTCCCAGCCTCACTTTGTGATGTGCTGAACACTTGAGCAACCCAACATCTGCTTGGTCTTCTTGAGAAACCCATGGAAAGGTGGAAAACGAGGTGGAAATTGGGGTGTCACCCTCTCTAAAGGCCTGGCCCTGAGGGAGGGTGCAGATGTTTCTCACCAGGGGCCACAAGAGCAACATCTGGAGCAGGCAACAACTTCTTCAGAGCAAGAGCTGCCAGAGGAAGGGGCAAGGGGCCTTCCAAAGGTGGGGTGAGGGTGCTGGACCCTGACCCACCAAGCCCTGCTGCTGGGGGCTGCTCACTGGCAGGACACTGCCTGGCCCAGCTCCACATCAGCCTCTGAAAAAAAGGCCCCAAAGTTTTAAAAGACTCAATCCAAATGTCTTTTTTTTTGGCCAGTCCAGGGCTCCAAGGTGGTGGTTGGAAGCAGAGCCACCCCTGTTACCTCCTTCCCACCCCACACCTGCCCCAGTGTCACGGGGCTGAGGGCAGGTTTGGGTGCAGCAAGCTGTGGAGGTTCTCCACGTGGCAGAGGAGAGCTGGAGGTGCCCAGGTCCCCGTGGTGGGGCAGCACCCAGGAGATGACCCAAGTCACATCTTGGCCTCCTCCAGCCCAGCATCAGGCAAACATGACCCTGGCTGAGCTCTGCTCCTTGCCCAGGTCCAGCACCACGTCCCACACCCACAAGCACCAAAGACCAACAGAACCCCCCCCTGCTGCATCTCCAGCCTGCCCTCAGGTTCTCCAGAACCTCCAGCACCTCGGTGGTTAAGGGGGAAATCTCAGCCAGTTCCTCCCCCCCCAGGGACACGGACTCCAGGAGCCTCACTGGAAACAGCCCCAACATCTGCTGCGTGGGTGGTGCCAGAGCCGGGGGTGTCACACCCTGAAGATGGAGCAGGGGGTGGAGGACTCCCTGTGGAGCTCCTCCTCAGCTCTCCAGCCCAGACCTGCCCTGCAGCTGCCTGTCCTCAGCCTGCCAGATCCCCCCCTTGCTGTTTGGGCCAGGGGGGAGGCAGGAGCTGGAGAACAGGGAGCAGAGAGACAGGCTCAGAGCCACCACACCCCTGTTTTTGTGGAGTAATTTGATGCAGCAGCACAGGAAAAATGGGAGAGAAATGCCAACGAGCAGCAGCTCCCACCCAGCAAGCCCAAGACCCCCAAGGCCCAGTGCTGCCCTGGCCCCTGTTTGATGGAAACACATGAAAAAAACACTGAAAAATCAGGAGTTAGAGGCAGTGGTGTGGGTGCCACACACAGAGCTCACACAGCCCCCCACAGCAGGTCCTGTGGCTCCTCTGTGCCCTCCCCCAGCCCCTCCTGGCTCACCAGGACGAAGCTCTGGGTGCCCCAGGACCAGCTCACTGCTGGGTCAGGTGGGAGCTTTGGCCTCTTTTTATTTCCTGTGGTTTTCCCCTTGCTTTGGGAAGTGGGAAGAGGCCAAGGCCAACCTGATGGCCTCACTTGTGGGGAGAGTTTTGCCTCCAAATGGGGGAAAAAAGTGATCTTAAATGGAACTCTGGGACAACCTCCAGTCAACAACCCCCCCAGGGAGGTGAAAGGAGAAATGCAGCTACTGCAGATCCCCTCCCCAGAGCTGCCCTTGGTGCCAGAAGAAGGAAACCCACCTGCCTGAGCTCTAGGATCTGAAATCCCTGGTAGCAAAAATTTATTTCCATGACTGAAGACAAGGAGAAAAAAAAAAAAATTTATAAACTGATCCTAGCAACCCACCGAGATAAAACAGTAAATATTCCCTTCCTGTGACCTGACACCACCAGCCAGGAGCAAAACACCCCCTCAGGGCCCTGCCACGTGTCCTGGGGACAACCAGGAGCACCAGACCACGTGCCCATCACCCATCCTTCCATCTTCCCAACCCCTTGGGCACCAGGGAAGTCTCTTTGAAGGTCCACAGTGTCTCCAGACATCCTCCCGGGGGGGACTAGTGTCCAACGGGGAAAAGGAGAGGGAAAAAAAAGCAGCACACTCATTTCCAAGCCCAACAAAGACACCAAAGATGGTTAGATCCTCCTGAAAAGGGGCTGTCCCAGCTGATTGCTGCCCCCCGGGGGTGCTCAGCGCATGAGCAGGCTGTGCTTTGGTCCATCCACCCTCTCCAGCTTCTCAAAGTGCTTCCTGGCGTTGCGGATGTTGATCAGGGTGGCTGCAGAAGCTGCAGGGGGAGATAAGGGAGGAGTTAAAAGAGCTGGGAGCTGCCTGGGGGCACTGTGCCCATGGCAAGGTGTCTCCTCCCAGCCCCCCCCACCAGCTCCCTCCCGGGGTCAGGGTTAATGCTGGAGGGTCTGGGGTGGCCCCAGGGGGTTGTGGTGGCCTTCAGGGAGACCTGGAGGGGCTGGGGAGGAACCTCCTGGAGCTCAACAGGGGGCAGAGGGGAGGGGAGACCTGCTGGGGGGCA